>NW_010518430.1:0-128936 GCF_000687285.1 Phaethon lepturus
AAGCCTGTAGCGTTGCATGGGGTTGTTATCATCTAGTCCAAACCCTGTGCTCAAAGCAGGATCAGCTACAGAGGGTTTCTCAGAGCCATGTCCAGACATCTTTTGAATATCTCCAAGTAGGGAGACTCCAAAACCTCTCTGGGCAACCTGTTCTGATCTTTGACTAGCCCGACAATAAAAAGGACTTCCTTATGTTTAGATGGAATTTTCTGCATTTCCATTTGTGCCCATTTCCTCTGGTCCTGTCATCAGGCACCACTAAGAAGAGCCTGGCTCTGTCTTCTTTACACCCTCCCTTCAGGTATTTATATACGTTGATCAGATCCCTGAGCCTTCTCTTCTCCAGGCTGAACAGTCCCAGCTCTCTCAGCCTCATCTTGTATGAGAGATGGTGCAATCCCTTAATCACCTCCGTGCCCCTTTGCTGTATGTGCTCCAGCGCGTCCATGCCTATCTTGTACTGGGGAGCCCAGCACTGGACACAATCCCAGGTGTGCCTCACCAGTGATGAATAGAGGGGAAGGATCACCTCCCTCAACTTGCTGGCCATGCTCTGCCTCATGCAGCCCAGGAGGCTGCTGGCCTGCTTCGCCCCAAGGGCACATCGCTGGTCCATGTTCAACCTGGTGTCCACGAGGACGCCCAGGTCCTTTTATGCAAAACTGCTTTCTGACCAGTTAGCCCCATACTGTTGCATGAGGTTGTTCTTATACTTTAAAAAAAAAAATTGAAATAAAGCTAAATGCAAGCATTTCAGCCTTTCTCTTCAAAACATTTTTTCTGCTTTGTTTTCCACAAAAGTGTCAGAACAGTAGCTGAGCTTCAGCAATATGTTAAAGCACCATTGAGAAAACCAAAGCAGAACTGTATATGCTATAAAGAAACCTGAAATTTAAGTATGTAGAAATATAGAATGAATGTGATAAACAGTTGAGGTTTCTAATAAGAAAGACAATGACAATAGCATACTGTGGCCAGTTTTAGTCTTACCTTTTATTTTTATGGTTTTGTTGTGTGGGGTTTTTTTTTTTAAGCGTTATTCTAATAGCACAGCATGTGTTGCTCAGTTTTCAGTATTCAGTATTAGACATTGTCTTTCAGGTACAGCTGGAGAAATGCAAAGGATTTGCAGTGATATATTCCTAGGGCTAGTTCTGGCCTATTTGGAAGCAGAGGTGGAGCTGCTCCTGGTCATTGTCTGAGGGACAAAACTGCAGCTGATAACAGCTGGAAATTAATTAACTGTAGCCATTTTAATCAAGACTGTGGGCACAGAAGTGTGCGAGACTATTTTCTTGTTTGGATTTGCCACTAACTTTGTTATAAGAAAACTTGGACAGCTAAAGGCACTACAAAAATGCATTAGATATTTCACATTTTGTTGACATACTGGCAATAACCAAAAGGCTGTCTAACATCTCAGGCAAGATAACATTCGTTATGAAAAGCAATCCGATGATAATCCAGCATATCCCCACTCAAGCATTCCATTACAATGCAAAGGACTGTAAGAGCTGTATTAATTTGTATACCCTGGCAAGAAGGTATGTGCCGGTGAGGATATCCAGAAGGAAACTGAAGTTATGAACTGGCACAGAAGCAGTTGCACTGATTGCTCCTGTTAAAGGGAGATTTGGTCAGTGATGATCTACCATTTAAAGACCAAACTGTAAATCTTCAGCTCAAATTTTATTTCAATTTTTCTACACAGATGTGAAAACTGAAGGATTTATTATAAAGGCAGAGTCAGTACCTGTCAAAGTAGGTGTGCTTCTGGGTACCTGGAACAATATTTTAAAAGGTATAAACAAACAGAATGGTTATATTGAACAAAAATATCTTGGACCTAGGAAAAGAAAAGGAAGCAAAAAGAAAATTAACATAGGTAGAAAATCGACTGGGGGCTCTTTTTTTTTGGTTGAGTTTTGCTCCTTAAAGATTTGATGGCAAGGAAAGGATCTATAATCAGGATCTTTTTTCTGTCCTGAGTACCTTATTGTCCTGAGTACCTTATTGTGTTCTGAAAAAGTTTCTAGAGTGTAGACATTTTATTTTATGATGCCTCAAAAAGAGTAAGGGCATTTCCATTGTACATTTTCAGCACTTGATGAGGTTTTAAACGTTATTCCCATGTGAGACTGTCATCTGAAGAAAGGAATTATCAACAAAAAGATTTTGTTTGCCAGGTAAAACAAAAGGCAATATTACCCACTTCCACAATATACTTAAGTGTCTAATTTATATGTAATGTATTTGATCTGAATCATAACGGAACAGAATAAATAGTGTAGAGATTTCAAAGAAAATGGTAGTATTATTACTTCACCTAAATACCAAGGGATGGTAATATGAAAATATTTATTTTCACAACATGTCGCAAACATGACAGCTTGATAATATTCTGGATTATTATAACTGAAGTTTTGTTTGAAAAATAATAAATAGTATGGTCTCCTGGAGCAATTACACAAATGCTTATTGGGAATGTGCCCTGAGATATTCATAGAGGGTAGCGCTCAGACTGGGGCCAGGGTTCCTCCAAGGCTGGTGTCAAGGGTTGACAAATATCCCCCATTTCCCACCTAGCAAATAAGAACCTAATCCTGAGAAGTTAGAAGAGGGGAAGGAATTTCAGAAATAACTTCATGATTATTGAAAAAGTTGAGAGTTACTATGTTTGAAGGAAAACTGGGGAAACCACAATGCCGTTTTATGCCTAAATAAAGCCGATCCATTATGTTCCACATAATACAGAAATGTATTATAATACACATAATTCCACATTAATACAGAAATGTATTAAACACTTTAGGATTCCCTGGGATAAAGAGCTATACTGCATATCTCATTGGTTAAATATTTATTTCTCGTGACAACTAAGGACAAAATTTCTATGTGCAGAAATAATAAAGCTGTAAATGCAGACAAGTGATAGTAAAATCCCTGTAGGATGGTAAAGCTGCAAGTACAACACTGTTTCACAAGAAATCTTGGAAATCTTGAACGCCTCATGGCTTGAATAATGAGGGGAAGTCAATACAGATAATTTTTAACGTACTGCATGATGCTTTGAATGTTACCAAATGTGGATGGATGAATGTCTACACACAGCAACTATAGTACACTGCACAAATCTCAGGGCTGTGAGATGATTGTTTGTTTGTAGCTGAGGACAAAGCCAAGAGTAATTAAGCTACTGTGTAGCATTCCTAAAGTTTAGAATGGCATGCTATTGTGGAAGTGAAGCATGTAATAGCTTTATTCCCAAGGCTTTTGTGGAAATTTGTTGAGTAATTTTTATTAAGTCACATAATACTTTTCTACCTAAATAAATAAATATAGATTTATTTATAAATAGATAGTCTTTTTATAAAGAGTCTCACTTATGAACAAAATTTGATAATTAAAATCACCTATTTATGTTTTTGAAGTTGCAGTTTGGCATTTAATAGCTGAAAATATGTTGCAATAGAGTAAAAATAATGGCTTAGACTGTCTGTAAAAAGATTTGTCAGAAGTACAGTACTATATGGGCAACCCCTGTGTTGAAATGCGTTACGCACTTCTCTATTATCAAAGGGAAACTATGGGACGTATAAGCAGAAAACTCAGCTGATGCCAGAGCACTTTCCTGTATCCCCATTACCATGTTATACACTTAACCATTTGGCCACTTAGGGTAAATAATAATTCCTTTGCTAGAGGATCACATGGGTTAGAGAGCTAATCTTTTGTCCCTTACATGAAACTCTTCCATTTCAAAACACACCTTATTTTTTCCTCCATGAATGTTCTCTGCCACCAAAAGGTGGCAAGGTCCGTTGTGTAGTTTATGGTCTAGCAATAGTTCTACATAGGAACAAAGATAAAGTGCCTGCTAGACACAATGAACGTAACTCAGTATGAGCCCCAAGGGCATGTGGCCAGCAACACTGCTGGGTAGTGCAGTGTCATATTTAGCCTCACCTGTAGCTTGGGGAAACATGCCTATGGAGAAAGTTGAAATTTGCATATGGAGAAAAGCATTCCTTTTGCCAGCAGACAAAAGAGTCTCAAGCATCTCTTCCTGACACCTGCTACAGATCACAAGGCTGCAAAGAGGGTGTTTTGGCCCAAGAGGATGAAGATCAGGACAAGAAGCAATGGGCACAAACCAAAACACAGGAAACACTTTTTTTACTTGTGAGGGTAAAAAACTTTCCATTCTTGGAGGTATTAAAAAGACATCTGGACTAGGCGCTGAGCAATCTGCTATAGGTGACCCTGCTTGAGCAGGGGGTTGGACCAGGTGACCGCCAGAGGTGCCTTCCAACCTCAACTATTCGGTGACTATGTGAAGGTGTCCTAGAAGCCATGTACATTGATAAATGAGTTTTATTGTCTTAATATACACATCATTCTGCTCTCAGTACAAGGAGAAATACTACAAAGGATGTGATGTGGTTAAGATTTCTTGGAAATGAATATTTCTGTTCCGACTCCAAGGCGAAACAGTGTCCTTAAGGACATCATATTTGTAAGAAAATATTTAGTCTTTCTCATCAGTTCATATCCTCCTAAAATCCAAGTTTTCTTATCTTCTGAGGCAGATGAACAGATCTTTTCACTAAACTGTTTTACTGATATTGTCTAGACACTGTTATAGGCAAACATGACGATACCTGGTGTTTCAAAAAGCACAGGTCAGACATGTGATACGTTGAACTCACCGTGTAGATGATGCAAAATTTTTCAGTGTAGGTGCACTAACCATAGGAAAGCAAAACGCAGAAAGTCAGTAGATTGGTGCTGTGTATTTAGTCTTCTGAACATATTAATAACATTGACAGATTAGGGCGGACATTAATTGCATGGTCCATATTTCCATTTCTCTTCTGAGTAGGTGCCAAATGTGTGTACCCTTAAGTAACTAATTTGTACAGGTAACTGTGATAATTACTTACCTGAAAGAGAGACTGCAGAAATAGCTGATCCATTATATAAACCACCAAACTGTCTGAACATATCCTTTCTTATCTTTTATTTGCAGACACACCTATGTAAATGCTTCTCTAAATATCTGGGCTTAATATTAAAACTTCTTCATATGTAAAACTGAACTATATAGAAGAAGGTGGAGGAAGAAAGACAAAAAGAATTTAAATGAGTCCAGATAGATTTGCATAATGTGGGAATATCACTACACTTTAATATCTGTTATAACGTTTCTGATACTTAATAAAATCAAGTTAGTGCCAGACTCTAGTAAAGGTCATCATAGTGCATTTTCATTTTATAGCTACAACATTTTCACATTTATTAACATTATTTTTAAACTGAATTAATTAAATGAATGAATGCCATACTATGGAGGTAAATATCAAGGAAGAAGAATTATTATTTAAGATAAAGGATGGTATTGGCACAAGATCAAATGATTATAAATTGGCAATGAATAAATTTAGAGGGGAAATTGGAAGAAGGCTCCTTATCTGTCAAACAAGTACGTTTCTGGAACTGTATGACAAAGGGGGAGGGGATTGAGTAACTTAAACTGTTTTGAAAGTAATGTGATATGCTTGGGAAAGGGATCACATAATTAAGTAGGAGATTTCCTGGAGTGAGATTTGTCATAGGAACCTGGGAAGTAATTTTGTCTCAGGGCATAAGGTTGCAGTGACAGTTTTCAGATACATGGTTTGTCAGTATTCCCAAAGAGGTCCCTTAGAAATGCAATTGCCAGAAAATTATACAATCTTATCCGTGTTGCTAAGTTTCTGTTTAGCACCGGTTAGAAATCAGCTACCAGCTTCCTGTCCTGACCTGTAATTTGGTTTCTGGGGTCTGCATTTACACTCCTCTGAAGCCTTGGAGGTGAGCAAGTAGACACAGATGGGGTGAAATTGTACCTTTAATGGCATTACATCCTCAGATGCCTGCTTGATGTGCCCTGATCACACAGTCAGTGTAAAACCAGTTGCCAGGTATGAGCTCAGGAAGAAATTCTTTCCTGAATTTAAATTAGCAGCAGTCCTGCAGTGCAAGTATGTGACTCTGAAAGAAATTGAAATGTAGGGACCTGTGGTGTTAACAATATTCTTCCTGCTTTTATTTAGGTCGTGGTTCAGGCTTGGCTTTCTGATAAGGTGTTGGCAAGACTTTTTTATCGCTTAATGCATGGTACAGATGTTCTCAGACGCCTTTCAAACGAGGCAGCTGTTGTATGGGTGCCTGAAATTTGAGAAACTGGACTCTACGAGTTGGATGATTTCTCCCATTCTTTGTTCTTAAATAAGGTGATAATCTTGCCTATTCTAAATAGAATATTTAAATTCAAATTTTTAAATAAAATAAAAGTTACTGCTACGAGCAGAAACAAATGAGTCATATGCATTCCTTAATTATATAATTCTGGAACCATTTTCTTACGGACTTTCTGTTTCATGATCACCCTCATCTTTCTTCACATTGATACTTCCTGCCTCGCTATAGGATTATATAGGTGAGATATGACACGTGAAATGGGAGCTTTGCCTTTGATTCTGAGGCACAAGGGGAGGAAAGAGAATACAATACAATCAGAATTTCTCAATGGTAAGCCTTTGCTCCTAGGCAGCCTTGAACAAGGATCCCACGGAGGCCAGCTTAATCATGACATTTATTGACAAAGCTGAAAAGAGAAAATCACATAGTACTTGTCTATGACACCTGTCTTCAGCAGTGCTTTGAACTTCAAATCCAAAAAACAAACAAAACCCCCTCCTGCATAAAGTAAGATCTTGCAGCTGTAGATCTATACAACTTGCTTTCTTGTGATTTGCATCAGCAGAGATTATGTGGATCTGAAGGAGCTAGAGAAATATTTGTTGCAACTCAAATATAATTGAAACAGTGAGCACATTTAAAAAAAAGTCTAGCAGGTATTTGGCAACAGGAAAAAAAGATCCCTTCTGTGAAATAATGCAGATATTGTGTTAAATACCATCCACTGTCTGTTCAATAGAGGTCCACAGCTAACCAGCAACATTGCTAACAGTTATACCATAATTTCCAGATCCCATCTCTGTTTGTTGTGTATTGCAAGAGTGTGGTGATACCACAATGAGAAATTACGATTAACAGTGTTCCTGATTTTTTTCATAATGTTCACCCATGAAATACCATGAAATTGTGAATGCAATAGGCGATAATTCTGACCTCTTGTTATTCACATTTGTCAGAAGACTCTAAAATGATAGGCAAAGACTACCAACT
The DNA here is from genome assembly GCF_000687285.1 of Phaethon lepturus. Lineage (NCBI taxonomy): Eukaryota > Metazoa > Chordata > Aves > Phaethontiformes > Phaethontidae > Phaethon > Phaethon lepturus. The sequence goes on from NW_010518430.1 coordinate 7,234, forward strand.
TATGTATTGTCCTGACTAACAAACAGACTTGTCGCCATGATGATGGTTAGTTGCTGAGGGGAGCTGCTCCGGACCCAGCCCAACCCGCAGCAGAGAGATCTTGGCACACAGAGGGTTTTCCTGAGGCAGGGAAACACAGCATTCGCAGCAAGTTTTCAGATGACACCAAGCTGATGCAGTGGTGCGGTTGACAAGCACTGATGCCATCCAGAGGGACCTGGGCAAGCTCAAGGAATGGGCCCGTGTGAACCTCATGAGGTTCAACAAGGCCAAGTACAGGGGCCTGCACCTGGGTCGGGGCAACCCCCAGCATCAATACAGGCTGGGGGATGAAGGGATTGAGAGCAGCCTTGGTGAGAAGGACTTGGGGGTGCTGGTGGATGAAAAGCTTGACAGGAGCTGGCAACATCTGCTTGCAGCCCAGAAGGCCAACCCCTCTGATCAGAGGGCTGGAACACCTCTCCTGTGAGGACAGGCTGGGAGAGTTGGGGTTGTTCAGCCTGGAGAAGAGAAGGCTCCGGGGAGACCTTACTGCAGCCTTCCAGTACTTAAAGGGGGCTTATAAGAAAGATGGGGACATGCTTTTTAGCAGGGCCTGTTGCAACAGGACAAGGGGTAATGGTTTTAAAATAACAGAGGGCAGATTTAGACAAGATAGAAGGAAGAAATGTTTCACCATGAAGGTGGTGAAACACTGGCCCAGGTTGCCCAGAGAGATAGTAGATGCCCCATCCCTGGCAACCTTCCAGGTCAGGTTGGACGGGGCTCTGAGGAACCTGATCTAGTTGAGGATGTCCCTGCTCACTGCAGGGGGATTGGAATAGATGACCTTTATAAGTCCCTTCCAACCCAAACTATTCTATGATTCTATGATAGGAAGGATGAAAGCTGTTAAAAGAACTCTGCTTTTCCCCCCAGTAGATTTTCTCAAATCTGATCTTCACCGTTCTGGTTTAAAACTTTCTTCTTCAGAGTGGGTGAAAACAATTTCTCCTATTCCCTGTTGCAAAAATGAACTTTACAGTGCAAAGGCTGTCTAAACCCACATTCCAGCTGTCACTAGGAATTTTAGCATATTACAGCAAATAAACCAGTCTGCTGCTGAAAAATAAATGGGAATTAGAAATGGTCAGAAATGTTTTGCCCTGCTCTGCTTGCCTGTGATAGATGTGATGAATTTCAGTAAAAGTGGGTTTGATCACGATTTCTGTCAAAAGACTTCACCTTCCAACAACAACATTTGAGCATTTTGCCAAACCTATATAATTTTTTGATTAGGAGAAAATCTAGTTTGGACAGAGGATCAAGATAGGTAGGCCTTTTAGTGTGTTCTCAAGGACACGAACTATATTGTGAAGGGACATAAGGGAAAAAAAGGAAAAAAGGCCTAAGGGCTTCAATACAGTAAAAAGAGTTTCAGCTGGCAGAAATAGGAACTAAAGCATGCAGGAGAAAATAAACTGGAAAACATATATTAAATGTGATGGAAATAGCAATAAAGCTAAAAGAGACCTTGGGAAAGAGAGAGGACAGCAAATTAGACATGAATTTGTAACCCAATATTGGAGCAAAACAAGGCAACGAAAGTTGAGATATTTATATAAAAAAAATGCATCATAAAAATACTCCAAGTAAATGAAGTAAACATTTTGGCATTTAACTTTCCCTATAGTGGGTTTATAGCACCATTTTATGACTAGAAGTGCAAAAAGGATGAAGGGCTGGACCTGGTCAAAGAGAGGCCTTGTGAGTAGTATCCATCTTGCCTAGCTTTACACCTCTAGACGTTAAATGACATATCAAAATAAACTCTCTATCTTCAGAGGAGAGACATCACGCTTCGGATCTGCCTGTTTCTACAAGCATAGAGTGACTCAAGGGTGACCAATTTAGGCAGCTGAACTTTTGCATAGATAGAGTTGAGAGAGGTGAATCATGCTTTTTTGTTACTAGAAGACCTGAAAGAACTGAGAAGATGAGAATGACATCATAGGTCTAGAGGCTCTAGGCAGGATTAGATGTTTTGAAGAAGTACTGAGAAAAGACTGAAGACCTTGTAGAAGTTAATAAGTATAGGAAAAGTGAAAGCTTTAAGGAATGTGAAAAAGTATTTGAGGTGATATAGATGAATATAACCAGGAAAATTAAAGCATGTTGAGGGCGATTTAGTATTTTGCAGCTTGTAGATGGAACTCACGGTCCAGTTCAGGTGAAAGAAATGAATAAGCCACAGGGAGAAAGTCTGAACCTCCAGTAAGATAATTCTTTTTCTCCAACATCTCACAGTTTGTGACTTAGTATTGCAGCACTGTCAAAGCATTTACATCAGCGTAACTGCAAAATGGAAGGATATCCAGGTTGTTCCAACTCAGAGAGCCAGTTAATAGGTGCCTTAAACTGATTCACTACCTGAGAATTTGGGAGCTGCATGTCATGGCCAATTTTAGATGAGCAGTAACTCTTTGCACACAACACCAAGTTTCTGAGAAAAGCACCGCTCTATAACCATTTGCTATAGCAAAATTGTTGATTTTCTGCTTTTTCACCTTCTGTTTGTAGCAAGTGCAAAGAAGATATGATAACCCCCAGGGTTTCATGGTAATATTTTACTAAGGAAATATTATGACCTTTACTATCTGATGTTTTATAGAAAAATCTGGGTGTTTTTTCGTATAAATTTTTACTTTATTTGTGACAAAATTGGAAATCTATTCTTTTCATGATAAGTTTTGACAAGATGAGGCTTTTTGGGTTTTTTTTTTTTGGTTGAAGTGTACATTTCCTGATGTAAATGGGTTTGTTACTATCAGTTTCAGTTAACTGGCATGTTTTTAAACAATTCACTGCTTTTGCTTACTGAAAGATCAGTTTTGTCAACTTTAAACATGCTGACTTACACTTATTTATGATGATGGATCTCAAATTAAGGTTGATATAATTAAGCTTTGAATATGTCACGCCCTTGCCTTTCCATAACCCTGTGAAGTTGAGCCATCCTCTCGTAATATGCAGCCTTTTATACTGAATGAACAAAGCTGAATTTGATATAAAATATATCCTGGAGTCAGACTTGCAAAGCTCTTAAAATTACTCATCCAGACTCAAAATCTAATTATCTTTCAGCTTTCTTCCTTTTACTATGAGAATGGTCAATAAAGTGGGGGGAAAGCCAACTCACAAATGACATTTTAGATGCTAATGGGAGGAGAGGGAAAGGAGAAAGAATTTTGCAAATCTGAATATAACCCCGTCTACAAAAACCACAAATAAGCTTAGGCACCACCAAGTTTAAATGCATCATGATATAGTCCATATTATACTGTTTAGTATGCACTGGGTACAGAGAGGGAAGAGCATGAGAGAAAAGTAAATGGACTCAGTACAAAATAAATGGCAAACATAAGGCTTTTGAGACTAAGACAACATTTCACTGCCTCTTACTGTTTTCTTTCTTTTAGGTTGAAGTAGTTTATCCTTTATATTTCCAAGTTTCTATTTTTATCTGTGAAGCAGCTGGTGCTATTTGTTCTGGGTGATTTAATTTATTTATTACCATGTATTCTAAAGACACATAACTCTATCTTCTAATGGTTTTACTGCATGCTCTTTAAATTGAAACAGTTGATCAGGTTTTTTGCTACACTGTCTCCTGGTTTCTTTAGAAGAACAATTAGACTTCAGTGCATTTTTCTTAAACAAGGAATATAATCAAAATGGAGGATAGACTTGAATAATGCTATATATAGATTCACTAAGTGTGAATATCAGGATGCTGAGGAAAGCTTCATGCAGATTTTGTTCTTTGGTTAAGAAGTTCACAAAGGCTGCAAATATAGTGGCAAAGTGATGTGTGATCTAGTGAGAGCCCAGTGAGTTTTATTGTGAGATGCAAACAAAAATGTAGAAGTCTTGTAAAAATACATTTTTACGTTGTTAGTATAAATGTGCTTGTCATTCCAGAAGGTTTTTTTTTACCTTTTAAAATGAAAATATTAGTAAACATAACTTATTCTCATAACCATTCTGATCTGATAAGACTGAAGTCACACATCTGTTGATTGGGGAAAAATAGTTTGGTAACCATGGTAGAGGGAAGATTTTACTCTCTAAAGCAATTCAAGAAATAAGTGAACAGTGGACCTCTAATACTGTCTCTTTCTTTTTCTGCTCTGCTGCAAGAAATGAACGGAGAGCTGTAAGAAAGTTATTTCTTGCAGACTCTACCTTTGATGACCCCTGAGAATTAAATCAGCAGTCATTTCTCATGCAAAAACCCAAATAACAGGAGCATTGGCACAGCTGGCTCATACTTGCCTTTGTTTATCTCTTTGTTAACACCTAAATGATCCACCAAGAGGATACCATCTACATTCACTACAGGGCAGATGAAAGAAACTGTCAGCTGAAGAGGAAATCATGTTAAGGTCTAAAGAAACAAAGGTGGATGAGCATTCAGTTGTTAACTTTTTCACTTTTAATTCATGTTGGGGATTTTTCATCTCCAAGCCTAGGCATTTTTTCATGTTTTTTTCTGGTTTTGGTGATTTTTTTTTTTAAACTCAGAATTTTTAAAATGTGTGATGATTAGGAGCAAAATTATGCTTTAGAAAACTCACTTGTATGGCAATCTCTCTATCCTAATATAATCAGGGAGTAGATGTGAGGGAAAGTCTATGTGTACTTAATACACCACCTCTTCAGAAGTGCAGAGATTATTTTCTTTTTTTTAAGGAAAAGCAATTTGCAGTTGCCCTTTGGCTTCTTCTCTCAATCTTTCCTTCTTATAAAAAAGAGGGAGGGCTTAAAATCAATTTATCGTACACACCCAGGGTGGACTTTCAAGCAGCTCAGTTTGCTAAATGATTCATCTGAATATTTGACTGTAAGAGTCACATCAGGAGCAAGTGTGCAGTCTAACCACTTCTGAGAAATCTGGCCTACATGGACATCCTAGAGAGTGCTGCACGTCTGGTGCATCTTAAACCAACGCTCTGAGAGCAAACGTTGTCTTGCATAGTCATTGTCTGGAATAAGAAACTGTTTTTTACATTTTCTACAATCTATTTTGAACTACTTCATGGCTCATGCATATCAATACATCGACAGATATCACTCCAGCTGTGTTACAGGTATTTTATGTTATTGATCAGAGGCTGTTAGTGAGTAGCAATTCTCTATTGAATGAACACAGGAAAATCTGAAGAAGCACAAAGTAGTATGCTTTGAACTGTCATATTTCTAGGCAGAACAATACAGTAAATGATTCTCTCTGCTGTGTCAGAGCATCAACCCCTTTGAGGCACCAAGTACGGCTAGAGCAAGTGTTTAATATTCATTAGAGTGTAGGGTCCTGGCTCGAGTTGATGATCTGAACTCCAAACTGGCCTGGAGTGAGGGAAAAATAGCTACCCAAGCAGAAAAGTTTTACTTCTCTCCCAGCTGTGGCATGGAGTTTGCTTTGTTGGTACCTGTTAATCATCTTACAGTCCTTAGAAAAAAGCACCCTGTAGAAATTCAAAGTACAAACTGCCATATTAAAAAGAGTAACAGGAGCACAGGTGTTCATATAACTGTAAAAGCCAAAACCAACATTTTTTAAAGGGTCTATAAAACAATTCCTTAAGATCCAGCCTGTGAATGACATGCTCATGCCAGTTGTCTGAAGAAGTTAATCAAATGTAGAGTGCTAGTCTTGGTTACTGAGAGATTGTTTGTGCACCCAGGACACTGGTAACACTTATGCCACCAACTGAGCTGCCAGCAGTAGGGTTAGGAGATGGTGGGGCTATCTCAAGGGGAAAGGGAGTGAGAGGGCAGTGACAGGAATGCTAAAAACATCAGAGAGCACCCTTTTTTGAGGAAGGCAGCGAATGGAGGGAGGATGGTACTGCAGAGCTGCGTGTGCTACCTAGGAGAGCTGAGATGTGGGAAGGCAGCAGCAGAAGTCTGGGTGCGCCGTGAAAAGAGGAGGAGAAAACAGCAGGGCTTGGGAAAGGCTGGAACAAATGCTCTAGGCCAAGGTGCAATTTGTTGTTAGGATAAATCCTTTTCAGTAATGGCAGCAGTGAGAACTTAGAAGAGGAACTGTTTCTGCCAGAAGCGCACCAGACTTCTGCTGTCTGGCTCCCATTGACTGGCGAAAGCAGCCCAGTTCTTGGTCAGAGGTTGCCCTTACCAGCAGCAGCACTATATCAGTGTATTTTCATCCTACTCTAAATATGCTGCGCTATGAGTTGATACCATTCACTTTTTATTGCTGCACTGACTTTGCATGAGTCCCTGGAGGAAAGGGAGTTTAGGAGTTCCTCATGAAATTTGTGTCTGATGGCCTTTTGATAGCTCTAGGGCTCATACCACTTTGATCCCTTCAATTCAAATAGAGTAGTATGTATTTCCACCGCTCTAGGCCTGCCTATATTCTAGCTGAATAAATATACCCTTATTAATGTTCATTTGTGCATAAGCTTACATTTCTGTTTGTGACTGGATCTTTACTGGCAGCCCACTGGTGTAAATGCAGCCCCACGCCAAGCACCAGCCGAACGAGCTTGCTCACTGCCAGTGTCTAAAGGTATCGTGTCTTTAGGGGAAGGATATATTTCATAATCCATTACTGTTTAATTGTATCCTCTCTGTTGATACTGCTATTGAGGGCACCAATTAGTTTCAATTTTGCAGGTGGTTTTGGTAAAGCAGACAGTTAGGCTAATGGGGAACGGACTGTCATCATCTACCTCATTTCACAGCGCTAAGGAGCAACAATCTAATTTGAACTGAGTTCAATTATTCTTGACTGGAACTTGCGTTAAACTAGCAACCTCGGTGCAAAAAGGCTGTCGGAGCCACTCAACCTCTTGCTTTCTGTTTTACATGCATAGGTCTCATCATCAGAAGTATTTGACAGTAACTGGCTCTGATGCAGCTGATGAAATGTTCCTGCTTGGCCACATCTAACAGAGGGTTCCTTCCCCGCGCAGCCATTTTGACATTTAATTTTTGGGAACTGTAGGGAAAAATAAATCATTACCTGTTTAATGAGAGTCTAGAAAAATTATCTAATGATCTCACAGAGGATTTTAATCAGCTCATAGATCTGTGTTTTGTTGTGTGGCCCTAATGCTGTGTGTGCAGTTAAGAGTGTTCAGCACTGTTTTCTGTCTCCTATTCTGATTCTGAAAACTTAGGGATGATAAAAGGCAGAGGATAAAACAAGATACGAGGTGGACAAAATTAAGCTGCAAATGGAACTACACAGATGTGCTCACTGAGGGGTGGTCATCTCCCCAGGAGAAGCCAGAGAGCTTGTGAGGACACTGGGGAAGTCAATGCCTTTTTGGTCTTAGGAGACAGATCTTGCCACACACAAATACTTGGCTTAAAGGTCATGTAACTGCCAGTCTATCTGATTTTCTCTTTCTGTAACATTTTGAAAAAAGGCTCGCTCATCCTCACTGACATGTTATGTTTTCTTTCTGTTTCTCTGCAGGGCTCTAGTCCTGGATGTCCACACCACAGACTTGTTAGTTTGATCTCAGTTTCTGCTTGAACAATGCAAGTAGATCTCCTGGCAGGAAAATGTGGTTGTGAAACAGAGAATAATTCCTTCCACAGGGTAGACCTTGCAGACAGTGCACTCTTTCTTTCTCACTTTTCCTACCGGAGAGATTCCTCCAGCAATAATACCTTGGTAGGCCATGAAAGGGAGCCCATGACACCTCCCTAAAGGACACAGATCTTTAGACCTAAAGAACAGCCTTTAATGGACAGGAGATGAGCACTGCAAGAGCACAGCACCAAGAGACCGAGACAAGATCCAGAGCCACCCTGTTCCAATTCCGCTACACCTCACCACCCATCTGCAAGGGGAATAGAGTTAGGACTGCCATGCTCTGCTCAGCACCAGGGTTTCTGTCCAAGATCACCTCCCTTGCCTTCCCAGGCAACTGGGAGTGGGATGCATCATTGCCACAGCCACTGGATCCTGAGTGATGCTCAGTGATACTGCCCTGCTCTCCTGACAGTCCTGCACCCGGTGATTGCCCTCCCACTTGTGTGTTGCAGTACACTCCCTCACCCGGGAATACTCCTCCAGGCCTCAGGAAAAAGGAAAGATGAGCTGCTTAGAGCTGTGACCATGATCAAAAGCATGAGGTGCTGGGAAACAAAGATGTCCTACAGTTCCTGCTGGTGGAGTTGATTCCTCCAGCAATTAACAGCTTCTGTGTGAGAATGAACTAAGTGGACCTAGACTCTTCGAGATGGAAAACAGACAAGTGAGGAAGACTATTTAGGAGCCTGTATGATAAAGAGTGATGCTGAGAGGGTAGCTAGTCACTGGTCACAGTCTCTTTCAATACAAGGACTTGGGGGAATGAAATGAAGCTGGAAAATGATAGGCCCAAGGTAAATAAAAGGCAGGCATTCTTCAAACAGCTGGTAATTAGCCCGTGAAATGTCTTGCTACAGCACCTTGTGAATGTTAATGGCTTTCAAAAGCAACTGGACATATTAACAAAAAAAAAGAGTTATTAATCACATTTCTCTAATGATGTCCCCTTTTGTTGGAGGTGAGGAAAGCATTTTTGGGAAGTGTTACTAGCTTTTAATTTCTCACATTCTCTGGTCATATCTGGTTGTGGTCACTGTCAGAGTCAGCACCCTGGACTTTTGTTGTATGCTGATAAGGCCTTTCCAATTTAGTTGAACCCTTTTCTGAAGGATGAGCCACATCATGCCAAGGCTTTCTGAACATCAGGTACTGGAAAAATGGCAGCAGGAAATATGCTCCAGTAATATGTGGTAAATATTCTCCAAAGACCTGCATGAGAGGGTGGTCCTCTCACACAGGAAATATGAGCAGGGTGATGCTGTGTGTGGAACGGATGAGTAGAGAGAGATCATACAGTCCATATAAGAGACCCTTCTAGACACGAGGTGCTAAAGGTTATGAGCTAACAAATCCTCTGCCACTCTGTGTGCCACCTGATGCACATCATGGATATACATGATCCATGCCAGCAGAACAATACAATAGTCTGGACAATTTGAATATAAGCTTGTCCCTGCCAACTGACCATAGATAAATGTTTGTTCCCTTAAGCTGATTTCAAAGTCTGTATGAACAAAACCAAAAGAGCTAGTGTCTAAAATAGATTTTTGATGAAATTAATACCAAAATAGTATTTTTTGATCTTTATTTCCTCTTGTATTAGTAGAAAAGTTATTCTAAGAAGGAAAAAAAAAATCATTATTTTAAATGAATTATATTTTTGTTTTGTGTTCAAAAGTAAACAAGACATTGAAAAACCGGGGGACTGTTTTGAAATTATTGTTGCTATTATTAAAAACAACTCTTTTGGGCCTCTGGGTAGGTTGGAGGAAATAATAAACATTTCAAAAATCAAGGACTGCTTTAGCTTTACAAGGGCTGAGCAACTGTGGTAAGAATTTCAAAGAGTTAATGTCCTACTCAAACTATGTTGTTGTGTTTTTTTTTTGTTCTTAAAATTAAATGCTATCAATTTTATTTTTAGGAAATGTTACTATAGAACTGGGATTATAGCCAAGACACTGTTATTTACCCTGTACAATATCTCTTCATGTGGTTACCATAAAGTCAGGTTTGGCATAGGGAATGGGTGATTATGCTTTATTTATCTAATATAGAATTTTAGTAACGTGCAAACACAGATCTCTTAAATATTCAGTACTTTCAATTCTGAATAGAAAAATGTAAATATCCTACCTGATTTATTAAAGATGTCAACAAAACAAGCATAGTCTGACAATTTAAAGGATGTACTCATGGCTAGCATTCATTTCAATCTCTCCTGAATCCCAAATCATAATTGAATTGAACTAACTTTTATCTAACATCATGAAGATTGAACCTGTTCTAAAAATGTTCACTCTGTCATTGACAGAAATGGATGTCCTGAGCTCTGAAATCCACTGTGAAGAGAAATAGTCTTGAATCATGGCATTTGATAAACAGTATTTGTACCACTCCCCAAAAGTAAATGGATTTGGAGATTAAATGATGATTGCTAGTACAAACTTGCTTAGAGGTTTTCCTTTAAATGTGGTTATTATCTCAAGCAATCTGTTTTCAAGCTGTCTCAGAATATAGAGATAACATAGGGTAAAATTATCCTTACGTCAATGAAAAGAATTTGTTTATGTATGGCATATCCTTTAATTGTGTGAAACAACCAGGGGAGTATTAATTGCCTTCTTGATGAAGAGACCAGCAGCTCAGTTACTTTTAGAAAAAAGTAAAAAGTGCCTTCCTGATTCAGCACAGAATTCATTCAAGCCTGTGAAAATTTGTATTAATTCAATATATCATTGTTATAAAAACTGCATTGTACATAGTTAGCTAATGCAGTAAAGCGTAATTTAGCACTTTTATTTTCGAAGTATGTTTGCATGTGAATCCATTCTCACATTATAGTGTCTTCCTTTTGTTTTATGGTCACAATTAGCATAAAACAATGTTTTTCTCTTCAAGGAGAACATAATTTAATATTAAGACCATGTCTGAAAATGGGTAATTGTGAAAAATAGTCCTGCTGTTGTCTGGAGAGCTCTTGAGTGGTACAGACCCCAAATTGAATGTTTTTGGTGAATCTATTATTTTCCTGGAGAAGTCATCAGATGGAGAAGTTAATAGTCATAGTCCTGACTCTCAAGCATTGGAGACCATCACATAGCAGAAACACTCAGGAGAGGCTGAGACCTCAGGTCAGTGAGGCAAATGGAATGTGGGGCATGTGTCCATGCTTATGCTTGTGATGTCAGTGAGCTGCAAACCTGTGTGCTACATTAATCGTGCATTAGTGGTTTGGTGCATAGTGAATCAAGATCCTAAATTCTTTCTAAATCATTTTTTCCAGCTTGTTGGGCATGGAGCTCCTCCTTCACATGCTGTCATACACTACTAAAACATGCAGAGTGGTGAAGGGAGAGATTTTCCAGAAGGGACTTTGAACTGGCCAGAACTTTGAAGGGGATCCACTCAGATGTTTCCCTCTTAGTGAGCTCCCAAACAAAAGCCTGTAAGTCACCAAAGCTGAGTTGTGTTGTAAATACAAGCTTAGATTGCTTTTTAAGTAGCACAACCTCAAAGTGACTAGCAATAAAAATGTCTTATAAACGATTTTCGCTGCCTGCTGCAAGTCTTTGCCTTCAGGCTCACATTCAGCCAACTCAGAAATCTTTGGTCTTGCAGCAAACTCTGCACTGTCTCTTTTGGTCCTGATGAGGACTCTTACCACTGCCTCCACGGGCTGAGGACTGACTGCTCCATCTGTTCTCCATCTGAACACATGCAGACAAAAAGCTACCTCTCTCCCCTTTTTCAAGAAGTGCCATGTAACCTCCTCTTTTTTTGATGAACATAACGCATAGCTGAGAACAAGTAAATCAAACATGCGTAAGCAATTATCTAATAGGGGTTTGAAATTATGCACTCAATGCTCGCTACCTGCTAGCATCATAGGGTGACCTGCCCTCAGACACTGTAACACAGAGTGCTGTATGCATACCCAAAATATATTTCTCCCACCTTAGATCACTGGAGGTTATTGTGGATGAGAAGAATGTTTTCATGTATCAAAAATGATCAAAGCTGTGAGCAGTTCTTCTGCCTCCTAATGGAGTCCAACCTGAAGAATTCACCTTTTTTTTGTTCTCACTAGTCCAAAATTCATCCACACCCTAAAAATGCCAATTATAAAATAATTATGCTATATAGTTCTATGTATTTGTTATTCATATTGTATTTGCATTTCTAGACATTCCAAACAAGATTTTGCCTGAAGTGTTATCTCTTAATGGAATAACTCTTCTGCTGTTTCAATGGCCTAACTTGCAGGACGATGTGGCTCCCCATGTCCCAAAATGAGATACAGTATAATCGTGTTTATATAGGGATATAACATGACAGTGGAGAGAACATACTCAGTGCACTGGAACGTATTTTAACTTAATTTGTGGAATAAAGGCCAAACTCATCCCTGATAGATGCCTACAGACTCCCACTGAAGACACTTGCAGTTACAGGTGTTTCTCTGAGGTCAAAATATAACCCTAAAATATTAACAGCCCTTCTTAAAAAGCTGAGAATTATAAAACTCTTGGACAATTTAAAGTAGAAAATCTAAAGTCAGTGTGAGTTCTCTGGATGGAAGCAGTGAGGAGAAAATAGAAATATGTTCTGCAATAATTTATAGGTTTGTAAGATTAATGGGGAAAAAGGTGCAGACATACAACAGAGATAAAAAGCAGTACTATCCAGCACAACCCACACACAGAGATCAAAGTTAATTTGAAGACTTAAGTGTTTAAAGAAAAAACAAAAAACAGCTGAAGTGAAGAGAGGTAACAAGTTAAGAAGAAATACTAGCAATTGCAGAAAAGAACAAGAACAGAAAAGTAAAAAAGAATGTATCTCTCAGGAAGTTGCTGGGGATCATTAAAAAAGATCTCAATGTGAGAGGCATTTCAGAAAAACAGACTATTCCTTTGGATGAAATTACACATCAGTAGAAGGGAAAGAAAATTACTAGTAGAAGCGTTAAATATGATGCAGTTGCATGTAAGTGTGGAAAAGGGAATGTTCAGAGTAATTCAGAGGCAGAACGTATATGAGCATCAGGCAGGAAAACAAGCCTGTCTTGATCATGACACCGAGCTACAGCCGTAGAAAAGCTGCTGCCATTTTCCAAATTGTATGCACTTTGGACACTTTTCCAAATGTTTCAGAGAGATTATAGGGTTTGAAAAAGGAGGCTATGAAATGGGGAAAAGAAGGAGATTAGCACACTGTATCAGAAAGAGCAACATATTACCAGTTTCTCCTACTCTTGCTGTCATGGTTTTGCCCCAGCCAGCAACTGGTCGCTCACTCCCCCATGGTGGGCTGTGGGAGAGAATTAGAAGAGTAAAAATAAGAAAAGCCTTGCATCTTCCTGAACATCCTTCTGTAAAAATGGTGCTTCATCTTCTCATAGTGAATTTTCATGATGCTGCAGCTGTTAAAATGCTCATGGTCTTTTGAGTAGAAAGCAGGGAAACATCAAGTAGAGATATAAGAAGGTGTTATTCCTATTTCTCTGGTGTTAACAAACCCCACAAAACACTGAAACACTTCAAAGGCAAGTTGAGATCTGGGACAGAATTAGGAAAAAGCTGTAAGAACAGTATCAGTCTTAGAAAGCCTCCTCTCAAGAAGAGGTTAGAGAAATTTGATTTTATCTTTGCCAAGGTCAAGAAGTACTTAAACGAGGAAGAGAATTCAGAAGCAAAACTTCCTTTGATCTGTTAAAAAAAAGCAGAGTAGGATGCCATAGCTAGTCAGACACAGGGAAAAAAAGTATAAATAACATTAATTATCAGGAATTTTGCTCCTGATATTTTAAAATCTATCCTGAAGTGTCAGAAAGCTGCATTATTGTGGGCTTGATGACTGGTTCGGGTTTGATGGTGTTTGGTGTACAAGAAGTTGGATTAGATGATCCTAACAATCCATCCAATTTTGTAATGTACAAACCTTTTTTTAAAATCTTACTATTATTGCAAATCTCTTTCTCTGTCACGTTTTATTACATCTAGCATCTTTTCTTCTTTGACAAGGTGGATTATTAACTCTGAGTACTTACAGGATCTTTTGTTATTTAATGGACTTTCTCCAGCACTTATTGCTGCATTTCTGAGTGCTTGGAGAAGCAGTGTGAACATCTTCAGTTAACACAAGTTAGCAAAGATATTTATGCTTTCAGAACTTTGTATTTTGGTCATGGTGACACAATAAGAGCCATTTGACTAACACTGCACAGAAGCTTTTGCGCTACTTAGAAATGAATCTGCGTCTAGGCTCTTATTTTCACTGTGCTCAAAAGAAACACGCTCTCTTCTTCCAGCTCATGTTCCTGTGCATAGATGTACACATCTATATATTTTGTGATCCTGGGGGCTCTGAGCAACCTGATCTAGTTGAAGATGACCCTGCTCATTGCAGGGAGGTTGGACTAGATGACCTTTAAAGTTCCTTTCCAACCCAAACTATTCTGTGATTCTATGATTTTATTTTATAAAGTTGCCATGTCTACATATTTACAGACATGAAATATTTCTGAAAAAAAGTATTTGTGTCTGTGAATGTTGAAGCCAGTCATACAAAAGAGTTTCTTACTCAATGAGGTAGATAGAAAGAAAACCTTGTGCCTTACTAGCTGCTTCACATGAAGCCATTAAGCACTCTGTAAGAATCAAGAGACTTTCTTGCACTTTGAAGACATTTCTGTGTTGTTGATTTGAATGCTTCCTCTGTGGCTGTGAATCTATGTGTTCAATGTGGTGAGGTTTACAGCTTTTGTAACAAGTATTCACCAATCCAATGTTTTCATTAAGCAGCAAGCGTCAGTCCCTAACTTTTTTGTTATTCTTCTATATGTTCAGAGTATTCTCAGGGTCTTCCTTTAGCTCACTGTTACTCTGTACGTATATGCTGTCACTTACAGATGTAATTCGCCGAACATCACAGTTGTTTGAAGACATAATGTTTGCAGATGAGTTGTACACTGATAGTATTTCATTGAATTGCATTGTTTGCAGTGGTTTAGATGGGAAGGGTATATCTCTAGTCCTTAAATCAGATGAGCTATTAAGATACGCAGTGGCCTCTCAGGCGTTGCTGGAAGCAGTTTACAGTCTTTACATGCATTTTAACTGAGCCTGATTGACAACCTTGACTAGAAATGTAGGTCACTCAGCCGTATATAGCTTATCTTTCAGACTTCTTATTTATCTGATTGCAAGAACACTTCTCCCCAGCTCCTACTGTAAACTTCAGCCCACCCAGCTGTTTTTTGGTTACATTTAACTATAAGAGCTTCATAACTTCATATTGTTTTTAGCAATATCACTCATTCATTTGTGTACTGTATTTTTATTGTGTATTGTATTTTTTACTGTATTATTTTTTATTGTATTTACTGCATTGTTTATTTTTAAACCCTCCCTCTTTTTATACCCTATCATCCTCCTTCTGAATGGCCCTGAACTGATGTCAGAAATATTCTTCCTACATCAGTATGTTTCTGTTGAGAAATCCTTTTTTCTTTTCCTAGGAGATGCTCATATGCTGTCCATGAAGTCATTTCAGAAAGTGCTGCACACTGAAGGCCCTGGCTTCTGGGGCACAGTGTGTCAGAGCTTGGGACACAACCCATGTTTAGAAGCTGCTAGCATACCTTTATTTTTATGAGTATGATTTCATGATATTTTGAGATGACTGGGGAACCTGATAGTCATTGAAAGTGCTAGTTTTCTCCTTGTGGGATTTGTTGACTATCTGATCCAAAGCCTTAAACCTCCCACTAATGTTTATTCATTCATTTGAGCTGTCTCATGAGGAACTGGGAAAATTATTCTGACAGCCTCACCTAGCCCTTACTCTCTGGAGCAAATAGCCTGCTGTGCTCCAAGGCCAGCTGGATTAGGATGCTCTGGTTGCAGGATTTTAGCTCTGGATTGGTAATCAAGCTATGTAGGAAGCAATTTTCCTGAGGCTGAATTGCAGAGTAGCAATTGCTTGGAGTATAGGTGGCTTTGGGACCATGTCCATGCTATGCTTGATTTGGTATGAGGGCTTGAATTGCAGTCTCCTGGATCTTAAGAGACTCTCAAATCACTCCATCTGCTGTATTTGCTGGTGTCTTTTATGCTGTCCTGCTAAACCTGTTCAGTTTCATATGAATAGTATTATTCATAGTATTCATAGTCTTCATAGTCTTCATAGTATTCATAGTCTGGGACTATGCTCTAACAAATAGAAGAGCATAGAACTGGGACTAGGTACTTGTCCATGAAGACGAAAAGCTGAGTTTTAGTCTTTATTCAGCCCTTTGGGGAACTGGGATATTTGATGCCATGTCTTGAGCCTATGGCTTCCTTACCAGGCTCTGGGATGTCCTCTGCCTGCTCTGCTGCAGGGGGATCTGAATGAAGACAAAGAAACTGATTTTAACTTAATGGCTAAGGCACTAAGCTGGGATAGGGCTTACTCTAGGGCACCCACCTTCTGGTTGCTATTCTTCAGTGAATTATACATCATCCTTCTTAGGTACTGGCATGGAGTGCCCAGGTAGGGACTGTATTATGACTGACCTTCAGCAAAGCTTAGTGGTATTGTCAGCACACAGCACAAGGTGGAGTTGGCAACACAAACTGGATTCCATGAGGAATCCAGAGGACTGAGGAATCCAGTCCTCCACAGAGGCTCATCTTCTTTCACTGTATGCACCTTCGAAGGAGTTTGGCCTTGGACATACACTGCTGGATGGTCAGTCCTTACTGTTATTTGTATTACAGTATTGAAGAGGTCTACAGTCCTAGATGGATTCTGCCAGGCTGTGTTGTGAATATGTGTAACAATCCAAGCAGAAATTCAACAAATAAATGCAACCCACTGCCTGCTCCGCAGAGAGGAGCGATGAGAGGGGACAGCCGTGTATTCTCTCTTGTGCGTTTCTGAGTCTTGCTCTGCTCTTCTGAGTCTTGATCCCCTCTGCTCTCTGAGCCCAAGGACTTGAATACATGAGGGATTTGTGTACTGGCTGTACTGTGTTTCAGAGGAGGAAGAGACAAAAGATTGAATGTGGCTTTGAAGTTAGAATCTGCAGAGCAGCTGTAAGAGCATGCATAGGATGCAGTAATAGATCATGGGCCATATCATCTCCTTTTTCCTCTGTGTTTCTACTGTGTGCTTCATGTATATATGTATGATACAGGACTGTCTATACAGAGAACTTGATAAATTTTATATTTACAATAAGTGATCTAATGCTGTGATACACTCTGCTCCACAACTGTTAAAAACTATTACTGAGAAGACAGCACAGTGTAAATATGACTCCAGTGATTTTCAAGCATTCAGGCTTGCTGGTGTCTAATTCAGGCTCATATTCAGAGTAACAAACCTTAGTGCTGTGTTTTAGAAGCCCTAACAATAAAGAATGGGATGAAAAGACAGACAAGCAGTGAATAAGAAAAGTCAGCAATTTGGAAGGCAATTTTTAGGTGAGTCAGAAGATGCATGTCTGTCCTACAAAACAGGTTTCCTCCTTCAGGCAGGAAAGCAACATCAGTCCCTTTTTTCCTTCCTTCACCTCTTCTTTTTCCTTTGCTATTTTACTGCTGGACTGTACCCACTATTACCTTTTTTTCTGGGCTTGACTCCTGTTTTCCCACCTCTTCTATAGAATTTCTTACAAACCTGTTGATAGTGTGGACAGATGTCCTTGTCCTGGATGAAACCTTGTCCCTACCTACTGTACACAACAGTTCAGGGAAGTATGCAGTTGAAGCTAAAATCTGAAACACTATCTGAACCTTCTCCTGTTGCCATTCAGGTTTTTGAATTTTTTTTTTTCAGACCAGGCAAAATACAGAGCACATATAAGGTGAAATAAATTGCTTTTGATGTGCTGAGCTAATGTGTCCTCTAGCGTTGTGGAAAGATATAAAATACTATGTGTAGACTGTAAAGCATGAATTCAATATGTCCTTTTAGTTATTTTCCTGATGGCAACCTGCAGGACTTCAATAACTGTGAACCCCACCCCGCCAGTGAAGGTGTCAGAATACATTAGCACTGTTCCAGTTGTTTCCGCAAGTCCTCAGTCCTGCGATGTATGTGCAATCCGCTGTGGAGCATATGTATTGTGCCTGTCATCAACTATAACTAGATCATGTGAGAATGTTTCCAACAATGCTGTGGGATCAACAGGATCTGCAGATGGTGAGAGGACAAATCAAGCTGCAGTCTTAGCAGTGCAGCTTCTGGCATAGTGCTGAGATTACAACTCTGGTTCCACACCAGGGGCTTGTATTCTCCATGGATCTTATATTTTATAGCTCCAGAGGTGAAGACCACAGCGGCATTTATTCCATCCTGATTTGCAGCAGCTTAAGTTAGAAGGGATTTGAGGACCAGGCAATGAAACAAGCATTTGGTAACCAACTGAGAATGCAATCGCTTTGAACAAGTGTGCTGACACTTTAGTCAGTTGCTGTTACATAAATTTGCACTTCTAATCTACTAGTAAAGAATATTTTATTCATATTTGTGTTACCAAACCTGCATAAAACAGAAAATCTGCTGAGTTCTTCAAGATGCTCCTTTGTTTTAAGTACAGAGACATTTTATTCCAGTCTTCCCAGCTTTATTAATAACATTATTAATATTCTTTTTGCACAGAGTGGCAATGGAAAAGTGCCTGGTACTCGTGGGTGTTTCATTATTTAAAATATAAATAAGAAAGGCTGCAAGAAGTTAACCATGTCATCAGGAAAAAAGGAACAAACTTTTACTCTGACAGATACAGCCTTATCACAGGTTTCCTCATTAGTGCACATGAAATACTTTATAGTTCTGTATCTGTAACATCAACAAGAATATGCTTCTTTGTTCATGTACAGAATTATCCACCTGCCTATTTCTTTAGGAAAGGAATCCAGATGAAAAGTTTCTGAAGACCCTGTAAATTGATTTTATTTTCATGGAGTTATCAAAAACTTTCCCTACTTCTAATCCATCCCCTACTGCTGTGACTCAGTCCTCTCTGGTGGTTCACTGATGGACCATGACTTGCTCTTGGATTGTGCTGACTGTGTAGGATAAAGAAAAGGCAAAGGTAAGATATTTCATCTGTCACCCTTGAGCCCTTGAGGAGTTCCTGCCTGCAAAGCTGGCTGTGGCATACATAAAGGAGGGACATGAGCTTTGTTTTGGGCCTCTACATCTCAGAGGTTTTGTGCTGTCTGTGGATAGGTCCATGTCAAACCAAGCTGAGAAGGTTTTGAACTAGCTGGGATTTGTCAGCTTTCATATCGCTGTTGCAAACGTGCACTCAGTGTGAATATCAAGTTGGTAACTGGTATCTGTATTACAGAAGATCTTTCTCTACAGGTTTTTAACTGAGCAGCACTGCTCTCCCACTAGTCTGTGTTGGTTTTTTTTTTTTTCAGGTACTCAGAAATCACAGTGAAAAGTGGTATGAGAGCAGGTCTAAGGGACCGTAGGTCACCTTTCCCTGCTGAGGGGTTTTGGCCAGTATGCTACACACAGCGAATACAGCTGCTTTCCTGTGGTTCTGTGGTTCTTGTTACCAGTACCTGCTCCAGGGTAGGCAAGGACTGGGTAGAAGTAGGCTGTGCATGTTCCAGATCTGGTGTTGTACAACAGTAATGAGCTTGATCTAGTTAAGAATGTCTCAACTGTTTGAGGTTTGAAAATCACCCCATACCGTTGCCTGGTCTTTCATTGGACATTCATCATGACTGAACAGTGAAAATTAAAAAAGGAAGTTTACAGGCATAGTTTCTTCAGATTTCAACTATGAGCTATTATTTCTTAACCCATTAACAGAGTCTGGGGTAGAAAGCCTTTGGGACCCAGGTACTAAGTCAGAGCTCCAGACCCTGCAGTGTGAATAGCGATAGGCAGTGTTTGGATTTTACTGAGGCTCGCTGCCTACTTCTCAGGTATAGCACAGCCATAGGAGATGAGTCTTATGGGTTGTATAAAAAAATCAGCACAACCCAAAAAGCCAGGAGGATTTTTTAGTCAAAAATGTGACACCAGAGGAGTAATCTTTTATGTTCACTCTTGAATTTCAGTTTGAATAATCACAGTCTTGAATAATAAATATGCGTGGAATGATGCTGGATTTTACTGTCTTGTGTATGGGGCTAGAACAAAATAATGGAGTTGTTACTGTGGTAGATTTCAATACAGAAAAAAAAGTTTCAGCTGAAGTGTTGCTTTGCAATAGGCAAGTGCAGCAAGAATACTTCTTGTCCAGTTTTACGTTTGCTTCTCAAAGGTTCAGCATATTCTTCTGTAAAACAATGGCTGTCCTCTACTCACATCACCCCTGTTCATTTACTGGTTTCGTCCATGTTATGGGACACCCTAAACTGACCTCATGATAGACTTACATAATTTTGCAGCTTTGGAAACTGTAAAAGAAGTAATTCTCACCCTTTTATACTTCTCTTTTCTTCTCTTTTTATAACTATCTTCAAAGACACTTTCCAGTTATCATATAAATGTCTGACTAACAAGGGAAATTTTGGCTCAGATTTTTCAGGGTTTCTGGAGCTTCAGCTAGTAGTGTAGCTTTGAAAGAATGACTACTTTCCCAGTACCAACTTCAAATGTTTTCCTTCTGCAGCCTTTTTTACTCCCTGAATTGGGAGTGGTCATATTATTCTCTTTAGCATTTATTGGTGTCGAGTGCTCAGACTCATTGGGAACTAGGCAGGACAAGAGAGAAACAAAGAAAGCAAACCCTGTTAGACTGGAGTTATGATGTAAGCACGCACTTTTGTCCTGGCTTCAGACAGAAGAGAGTTAATTTTCTTCACAGAAGCTGGTGTGAGGCTGTGTTTTGGATTTGGGATGAGAAACTGTTGATAACGTGCTGATGTTTTGAGTTGTTGCTAAGTACTCAAGGACAGTCCAGCTTCTCGTGCTGGGCTGCCAGCGAGCAGGCTGGGGGTGCACGGGGAGCTGGGAGGGGACACAGCCGGGACAGCTGACCCAGGCTGGCCAGAGGGATATTCCCTATCATACGACGTCATGCGCAGTATATAAAGCTGGGACAAAGAAGAAGGAAGGGGTGGAGGGATGTTGGGAGTTATGGTGTCTGTGAAAAAGAAACCATTACGCATGATGGAGCCCTGCTTCCCTGGAGATGGCTGAACCCCTGCCTGCCCATGGGGAGTGGTGAACAAATTCCTTGTTTTGCTTTGCTTGCGTGTGTGGCTTGTGCTTTCCCTGTTAAACTGTCTTTATCTCAAACCATGAGTTTTCTCACTTTTACCCTTCCAGTTCTCTTCCCCGACCCACCGTGGGGGAGTTAGTGAGCGGCTGCGTGGTGCTTGGTTGCTGGCTGGGGTTAAACCATGAAAACTTTCTATAACAATAAAATATGAATACCAGTTCTGAAGGTTAGAAAATCCAAAAATAAAGTTACATCTTCAGAAACCTCTCCAAATATTTGATAGCCTCACATAATGAACTAGATACTGCTGACACATCGCTTGTCAGCTCAAAGTTTGTCTGCCATGTTGTCTATAAGGTGTGCTATCACTCATCTAATGTATTGTCCAACACATGTAGTTAACTGTTAAAGAAAGAACAATACTGTATGGATTATTAAATAAATGATATATAGAGCCATCTGCTTAAGTGTATGACAGCTGAAAGGTAGGTTAATACAGTATATGTCAATATATGCTAATCCCTTGAATTATGTCACCGCAGCAAAAGGATCTAAATGATTCAACTTGAGTGCCTAAGGTTAGGGGCCTAAATCTGTATTTGGGCAACTGCTTTTCAGGGCTGTCAGATGTTAAGTATGCAGCTCACACTGTTCACTGAGCTCAGCAAAGGCTCTGATTGCTAAGCCCTCCTGAAAATAAGGTCATCTGAATTTTGTACTACTCTGCCTAACTTTTGGCTTCAGTTTTAAAACTTTGGCCAGAAGTATCTGAAGGAGTGAGGGTTAAACATCCCTTCTGTCAACTTGACTGAGATTTATTGTGTAATGCACTTCTCCCCAAGAAAGATGTTTAACGCTATTGATTGCAAGGTTGCCTACTTAAAGTAGCGTAATGTGACAAATGATGGATACCACATAGAGCAAAATTGTAGGGTAATTCAAGATATGAGCATGTACAGCATGTATATCAGAGTTGCAGCTTCATTTTTCATGAGGGTGAGTTAGAAGGTCATCCATTTTACTTAAAGGCATTAAACATTTTTGTTAGTTTGACAGCCATTATGGGCTTGATCCTGTTATTCAAGGCAGTCATTAAACTCCCATTGACCTAAAGTGGGTAGGAGTGAGGCCAAGCTTTTGAATATGCAAAGCAGACACTCTGAGATGAAAAAGAACTGATGGATAATATTGCAGAGCGAAAAAAGCATTATGGTGGCAGTTATATATAAACAATAACAATCCTAATAATTATCTGATGACTTCAAATGTTTTGTACTGCAGTATTATTTCTGTTAAACATTTTCCTGTTGAACTTAGGACCTTCTGGATCTTCCAAGATTATTATGTGTTTTTGCGCTATTGCTTTGTAGCATCATAGAGCATTTTATAATGTTGCATTTATTCTTACTTAGGGGTTGTATGGTGTTCTGTAAGTGCCCAGGAAGATCATGGAAGTGTGAATGCTGAGAGAGAGAAAAAAAAATTCTCTACCCTGTAGGTCTATACATAAACCAGTATTAAAAGTTTGCCTCTCACTTGAATACTGTTCTTCTGGCCCATGACTTCCGCATCCTTGGCTGAAACCAACGAGCTCCAAGGAGCTCCAAAGAGCCAAGGAGTTGAAGCTCCAACTTCTGTAGAAACTGTGAGGGTTGTGTTTAGGAGGAAGGACAATATCTTCCTGTTTTTTCCATGGATCATTATCTATACACAACCTGAAATTGTTTTCTTCAGGTTGAAAATTATATTGATTCCAGGATTTTCGGTTCTTGGGTAAGTACAATATGCATCTCTACAAAGGATGGATTTATGAAAGACTTTACCTTTAGGTAAAGGTAAAGGTTAGGCTTTTCTGTGCAGCAGAGAAGCATGGGCTCTGGATCCAGTGAGAACAGAAGCATTTGTTCTGAAGAAAAGCAGGAGTTCAGATACTTTCCTTGTCCCTGTGTGTCATCTTGCTTAGTTCTGATTCAGCATTTTACCCAAATTATTAGAAAAAAAGCCAATATGCACCTTTTTGCCATGTTTCTCTTTTCACTAAAAGGGTCTCTTTTGGTGTTGCAAACATTGTCTGTTCTGTATTTTGGAATATAAAGAAAAATGCCTTCAGAAATGGCAGAACTCCTTACATCAGTACTACTGCACCTAGAAACTTTTACATGAAGTGGCAAGAGTAAACTCAGCCAACCAAAACTGAAGATTGACATCATAATCTCAGCTTCATAACTTCAGAAAAGGCCATGGTGAAAACTGAGTAAAATGTCCATTTGTGAGAAAATGTAGAAAAAGATAACTGATGTTCAGATTATCATGCATTTCATATTTTTATCATGTACTTCATATTATTATGCACTGCATAGCATAAATGAAAAGTAGCTACATTTAATACAGAATTTTGTACATAATGATTTAGAATATCTAAGGTCAAATATCTGTAAACTAATTCCTTTCTAGGTCTTTACAGAATATCTTGACATCATGTCAAGAATCTGCTGCTTAACCCCATAATTACATAATTAGATGAAGTAGTGAATTCTAAGCATTTAAAAAGCCCTAATTGCAGGTTGTATTAAGGTATTTATCCGTATTTACTCGGTAAGAATCATCAGAGATTACCAAATAAGGAGTTAATTAGAGAATATCTTTAAAATACATAATTTGTATTTGGTAAAATTAAATACTTTGATAACATTGGGAGGTAAGTGTGTGGATTCTCATGCATGTTAAATCTAACGTTATAAAAATGTGTGGTTTTAATGGCATTTAGACTATTTCTTAATACTGTAGTAGGAAGCCAGATAGGAAGGCGACAAAGAAAGTTGTTTCTAGAAATAAATAAATTTATTAATGAAGTCAGTGAAAGAGACAAAATTAGGAGAAAAAGAGTATTTCTGCCATTGCAATAGATTTATGCTTTAGCACAAAAATGAAAACAAGCCTTTTCATTCTTTCTTTTTTTCAATCTCTTGTGTGTCATTGATGTCTTTCCTCCTTTGTTGTGGCTTCCTATGAAATGTGGGTATTTGGGGCATATGCTTAGCAGTGTGCAAAACCAAGACTGGGACTTGTCTGATGCATGAGTGTGCTTCTGCTCTCTTGGTGATGCACACTTCAGTCTGATATATCCACCTAGATACTTCCCACCTGCCATGACATGCTTGAGGAGGATCCAGGTGCTGGGTTAGACCAAGAGACCAGTCCTTGTGGAGACCCAGTCTGTTATCCTGCTAATTACTGGTCCCCGAGGTATGGAAGTGCCTCAGCTGTAGCGATAGCTATCCTTTGAGCACAATGATGAGACAAGGTAGAGAACACAAATACTTCTTCACAGAATGAACCTGCAGAGCCATTTAGGTAGCTCAGCCCTACCTCTGACTTGCAAAGCAAGAGTAACGCAAGATTTTTGCAGCACATGGAAGTCAGGCCCATCACCTTCAAGCCATCTTTCAAGCTAAGGTCATTTTAAGTAAGTGTTTTAACATCCACCCCTCAATGTCATTATACATTCTTGTTTTCAGGAATCAAAAACATGCTAATTTTTAAAAGTTGCAATCAGAAATAACTCAGCTTTATGTATGTCACATTTTTCCCAATAAAAAATAGTATCTTCTTGATCTGAGGTAAAGCAATGAAATAGTAAGTCAGCGTTAAGTCCAATCTTATGTCCTTTGAAATACCCTTGAATTTAAACTCAGAATAAGTTATATAAAGCAGTTCACTATGGTTTGAGCTCAGTTACACTTTTAATTCAAAGTGAGGTGAAATGAGTAAATTATCTTATTATTATAGGACAGTAGATGAATACAGAAGTTCAGGGAATGTTTGCTTTGGTTTTAAGCTCATTCAAGCTCCAGAAGAAAAACAGAGGAGACTGCAAACACTGCTGTCATAAATCACAGATATATTCCTAAAACATCCTGCAAAGTAAACTCAGTTTTATAAACTGGTATATGTTGTTTTACACCGTTAATTTGAAAGGTTATTAATAATATAGCCTGATTTAAAAACTGATTTTAAATGAAAGGAGATTTTGAAAGTAAAAAGCAGGAAATATGAAAAATACAGTTTCATGTAGATAAATAAGTACAAACTACTAAAATACAGTACTCTAAGGACTTTTTTTGCCCCATCTTTGTTTGCAAGAGTTTTAACCTTTTTGTCTTTCCCAGAAAAGAGTCCAGGAAATTTAAAAAAGGGTATCGGATCTTGTGTAATCCTTTAATGAAAGCTTTGCTTGATGGTAGTTTCTTGTTAAGCAAGGATAATTAATTAATGAATTAAATCTTGTGTTGCTGAGAAGTTGCTTTGACATTTCCAAACATAGAGCAAGGTGAGAAGGTCAGAGATGTTGCCTGAAACACTACAAGCAGATGAGAGGATTATTCCTCCCCAGGTGGATCCACCAGAAAGCACTCAGTTTATATTTAGAAAGTTTATTTATCACATATAGATGTGTGTAATTCTCAGTACTATTTTCTTTGTCTTTGCTTCCTTGTTATAGACATTTTACTGTAAATCTAAGATTATCTCTTTTTAACGTAGGACACTGCAGTTAATTCTGACCTATTTAGACTTGTTAACTAGAAAGATGCATTGTTTTTTAATTATACACTCCAATAAAGGTACCACAGTTGAATAAGTTTTGTCTACCAGAGATCAATTTTAGCAAGTACTAACTCCTTTTGTTCTTTTGGAATGCAAGTCCATTATGTGAATTACCTGCCACCCAGTAATTCCGGAACTGTTTGTTATAATAATGTTTTTACTTTAATTTCAGAACTACTTCAGAATGGGTGTCTGGACTGCTTCATTATGTAGAACATATAAAGTAGTTGTAAGGTTTTCTTTCTGTGCCAGGTACCTCCAGTAGGTTTTGACTTTGCGATCAGAATCTCACTGGCAGCTGTAATAGGAATACTAGAAAGGAATCCACATGTTTTTAGCTGTTTCCAGTGCAATATCATTTGTTCTTTTTGAAAAGATCTAAACACCTTTGAGAATTTAAGAACATCTGTCACTGATGCTTCAATTTTTTATTTAACTAGGTGTCTGCTTTTAGTCTTTCTGTCATCCTTATTCTTCCATCTTTAGTTTTCTTCAGTCAGAAACAAGACAGATAGCTAGCTACTTTTCTACCGGCCCTAATGGTCTCTGAGCCACTGCCTGCAAACGGACACAAGGAAAAAAAATGCTCAAAGGGTTTATGACACTTCAGAAACTATGATAGATGACTTTCAAGGCTGCTGCTGTCTTTTCCTTTTGCTTCCTTTCTTATCTGAACTGTGACATATTCCTTTCCATTAATACTTTCTGATTTGTGAAGAAAAAAGAAGAGAATGTTCAAAAAGGCATGCAACAGACTTTAAGGCTTTAGTTAATTAATTTGCTGAAAGGTATTGATTAGTAATGGGTTTAAAGCAGACCAGATGTGGGTTTCTTATAGCCCCCAACAGAAAACATAGTCTTGAGTTTTGATTACTGATTTATGACCATCAAAAATAACTACAGACAAGGCTATAATGTATGGGATGCCTAGCTGGAAAACATGGCTTTTAGGAGAAAAGCTAATAAAAATGGGAAAATAAATCATCTGAAATGGTCAGAGTTTTGTAAAACTGGTAGTTGTTTCAAAATTTGTACAACATATGGGTAGACTTGCACACTCTCTGGGCTGCGTTTGAGGAAGAGGGGATTGGGAAGGACAGGGGTGAATCTGGAGCTTCCATTACATCCAATGGCCAGAAAAGGAGGTTGCTCCTCTGACAAGGATCATTGTTTCTCAGAATCAGATGTTTAAATGATGGAGTGCTTTCTGATATTTATTCATCCTGCACTGCCACTACATGTAAGTTGACATTTAAAATACATTAACACAGTGCTACTTGAGGTACTGTATTATGCAGCCTATCAGTTTTGAAATGGAGTTTAGCCTGTGAGCAAAATCCTCCTTGCTGTACTCAAACAAACTTACTCAACCTTGGATCAAGGTGGCTTTGGGAACGTATGTAATTTTAATGCCTCTGTCAGGTTTTTTATCAAGTCTGTCATACTTGAGTTCTACAGGACCTTTCTCCATATGTGAGCATATAGACAGTCCCTTTTGTGTCCACAGGACTAAAGTATTGATACAAAATAAAATAACTTTAAGCCTTATGGTTACTTAATGTACTCAAAGCCTTTACTTATATTGCTCTTTCTTGATGTCTTTTACTCTTCCTTTCTGCTTGATGACTTATTTTCAGCATTTTGCAGCACACAATGTTAAGTGATTGTTACCTCATACAATCAGTTATTTCAGTACATAAAAACCCATCGCAGATTTCAACTTTGTACCTCAGTAAGCATTAGACAAAAATAGTTTTTCTTAACTGTTGTGTACAGCTAGACTTTTGCAGACTTGGATAACTTCTGACAACAGCAGATGTGGTCCTTGGGGAGATCTGGTGATTAACCCAGCCATTACAACAGCAAGTTCAAGTAACATCAGGTACAAAGAGCTTTCCAGGAACAGTCCATACCTTGTTTTTATAATGACTGACATGTATTTTTACAAAATGTTTCGCTTCTTGCAGCGTGAAATCAAAATTCTTCATGACTCAGGGGGATAAAAGATACGAAAGCCCACCTCTAAGGCATCTGCATAATATTCTGCTCTTAAATTCAGGGAGGTCCTCTTTCTCCCTGTTCTTTAGTTGGCTCTCCTTGCTCCAGGGAACATATTTGATTTTTAGTAATTGAGAGTTTGGCTAGCTAGTGATTTGGATAATTGAGATGACTCTGTATATATTGATATGTACAAGATGCTCATAGCAATCTTTCTTCCATGACTACTTCTGTATTTTTCCCATTACTTTAGAGGCATATATCACTGGTCTTTCATCCAGCAAAATGACAGCTTCAAATCCTTCTGAGGCTTCATTGAATGAAAGGTTGTTATTCTCGTTAGTCTGTGGGGGGGATCCATTCTTTTCTCAAATGTGCAAGCAGTGTTTGCCACTGTCATATTTCCTACCTCTGCAATGAACTTTCTTCTTCCTTTTGTCCGCGGCATAATTTTCTTAAGGAAACAGTGGCATAATGTGCAATATAAGGATTCATGCTTTGAGACTTCAGATTATGAAGTCTATCCTTTTGTTTCTCCTCTGAAGTCACTTTTCTAGCACTCAAAACCTTTCCTTTTTTCATAACATTCATGTCATCAAATATCCTTTATAGTGTTTTATAGTCCAGCTTTGTTGATGCTACTTCATGGGGAACTAGGCCTTACCTCTTCAGAAGCTGCTTCATTAATATCAAGTAACTTTCATTAT
The DNA here is from genome assembly GCF_000687285.1 of Phaethon lepturus. NCBI lineage: Eukaryota > Metazoa > Chordata > Aves > Phaethontiformes > Phaethontidae > Phaethon > Phaethon lepturus. The sequence continues at coordinate 35,336 of NW_010518430.1, forward strand.
TGCACTCTGTAATCTACTGTGATATTTGCCAGCTGGCATATTTACCTGCTAAGAAAACAAATGCTGAGGGACTGCAGATAAGTCAAATGTATCTATTTAAAGTATGCTGAAGTCTAAGAAGTCTCTCTGACTCTTTCCTCTTAGTCAATCCTCTGTTCTTATTTTCTCACAAGACGAGATGTTTTCAAAACAGAAGAAATCCTCATTCAGGTTAGAAGGATATCTGTTTATTAGATAAATAAAAAAAGGGCAAAAAGTGCTTCTATATAAAAGCCTTTAATTTGTCTCAGGTACATTTTAAATGGGACTCAAAGCACACATGTACGTAAAGAAATATGTTTCTTGCAGTTCATCAGTAAGAAGGCAGCAATTTCTATATTGTTGGCTTGTTTAAAAGTACTTTTGAAAACTAAGGTGAGAATTCACTCACTAGGTTAATTTATCCTCTTAAGCCCTACTTTTATGATAACAAGCCCAAAACTGGACCACACTGTTCCTGAAGCAATTATCCTTTCTATTCTGTCGTGGTTTAACCCCAGCTGGTAACCAAGCACCACGCAGCTGCTCGCTCACTCCCCTCACTGTGGGATGGGGGAGACAATTGAAAAAGTGAGAAAACTGATGGGTTGAGATAAAGACAGTTTAATAGGTAAGGCAAAAAGCACACACACAAGAAAAGCAAGACAAGGAATTCATTGACCACTTCCCATGGGCAGGCAGGTGTTCAGCCATCTCCAGGAAAATGGGGCTCCATCTTGCATAACGGTTACTTGGGAAGACACACGCTAGCACTCCTAACCTCCCTCACCTTCCTTCTTCTTCCCCCAGCTTTATATGACGAGCATGACGTCATATGGTACGGAACAGCCCTTTGGTCAGTTGGGGTCAGCTGTCCCAGCTGTGTCCCCTCCTAACTTCTTGTGCACCCCCAGCCTGCTCGCTGGTGGGGTGGTGTGAGAAGCAGAAAAGGCCTTGACTCTGTGTAAGCACTGCTCAGCAATAACAAAAACATCTCTGTATTATCAACACTTTTTTTAGTACAAATCCAAAACACAGCCCCATACTGGATACTATGAAGAAAATTAACTCTACCCCAGCCAAAACCAGCACACATTTGCAGTTCTTTCCAAGGCATAACACTTCATAATGTTAACCCTGCACTAGTCATTTGGTGAAGGAAACTTAGTAAGGCTTCCATAATCTTTCAAATTGCAGAGGTGAGGCACAGGAACTGGCTCCCATTTCTATGACTATGCTCCTGACTGAACAAAATATTTTCTCACCTACAGTAGAGATTTGAGGGCACTAAGCTGAATTAGTAAAAATATATTTACCTTAATGACACAGGTAAGACTAGTGAGTTTAACTTCACTGAACTATTAGAATAGTCCTTTGCCGCAGTAGGAAGTGTGGCTTTACACAGCAAGCCTCAAATGTGTTTTGATTGCAATACATTGATGCTTCTTCCAATATTTTTGTAAAGGTTCGGTTTTGCATTCTATCCCATTTCGTTCATACGTGCTTTAAGCGTGGACTGTTAGTGAAAATCAGATTTATTTATAGGCTTATTGGTACTTTGGAGAAGAAATGAATGAAATTGACCGTGGCCATATGCATCCTTTGACAGCAGTGAAATATTTACTTGCTTTAGTGGGATCACCATCAATATCCTAGTTTTTTTGTTTCCGTCTTTATATTTTCTAATACCTTTAGTTGCTAAAACAGTGATCATCTGTTCTGTGTTTTGTGAAGATCTCTTCCACTCTCAAGAAACATGGCTACATTTGCATGCAGATATTTTTCTGACTTCACAGTCTTTTAGATTTCCATGATTCACGCATGTCAAGTTAAAATCCTGTCATTGTTCGTCTAGTGTATTGTCTTGTCTTTGTAGCCCCCCTTTCACTCTTTATCCCTGTGGTTGAATTCATGTGCCTGATTCCAGAGCAACAGTGACATTTTACTGATAGCTCTGGGAAAGGGCCTCATGTGTGCTTTTGGTAGGAGAAATCATTTAAGAAATAAATGGCTGCAGCTCATAGATTTTTATGAATGTCAGATTTTGTTGGGATTATATGCACACAGTAAATGCAATCACTTTGCATGTGTACTCTATTCCATGACATGTAAATTTAATTCTGAAAAAAATTATCTTTACCTTACTTACAAACATTATTGCATCTTTGCATTGTTGAGGGATCAGACAAGTTCTGTTAACATTCATATAATTATGGCAGATATTTTAAAAACTTGCTGTTCTTTCAAAAAGTTCATCAGATGGTTGTTTGATATCCATTTGGTTTACTTCCTGTATTTATGCTGACTAAACATTGTCATTGGCATTAGATAATACTACAAATTTTTACTTGTAACATTAGAAAATATTAACTTTAAATATGAATCTAATGTTTACGGCACTAAAATCATGCAGTTATAGCCTTGCTGTATGAACTTGTTTGGTTTCTACTTTAGGATATTCAAATTTCACAAAAATCCAGTGTTATTAATGATGACTATTAAAAGATGGCAGCTTGTATTACAAATGAAAAAATCATCCTCAAAAAAATGAGTGCAACTGGATAGGCAAGAGGCTTTGTTCTCCTTTAAAAGGTACCATTAGTCTGATAATTTTGGTGAGATAACTTGTGCGACTTAACCAAATACAGTCTTCAAAAAAAAGTAAGTATTACTTTTATGAATATATAAAATATTACTAAGGACTAGAGGTATGAGAAGGGAAGGAGTCATAACACCCAATTTTAGACACTAGAAGTTAGCTATCAAGTGTGAACTGGTGACTCTAGACTTGCTTTGCAGGGCAATTCTTTTTACTTATCCTTGAGCCTTATGATGAAGTGACCTTTAGGAAGTGCTTACTTCTTTCCAGTGAGTACAAAAGGAGCCCGGTTTGACTGAACACCGTTTAGTTAGAGCAGATGAATCTTACCGTCTTAGCACTAGAAGACACCAATGACTTCCAGTCTTCAAAACCAGTCTTTATTTAAACAGAAATATATGAGCTATAAAAGAAAAATACTTTCAATGATGGAAAAATCAGATCTCCTGAATTAGATAAAATGAACACTGGAAAAGAGCTCTCTCCCTGGCCCCTGTTCCTACAAGAAGGTTTGTTTCCTCTGGTATTGACAATTCAGCAATTTAAGTGCTTCCAAACGCATTTGTGGCTCCCTGGGAGAGACTCTTTCCAGCTGTGCGGGGCTGAGGTCATGCTCCCCGCGGAGCCGGGCTCTCTGCGCGGAGACGAGCAGGAGTGTCCCGCTGCCTGCACGAGCTGTAGGCACCCTGCTCCATCCCTGTGTGCCTCGTCCTCCACTGCGGACGGGTCTCAGGCTGAGCATACATAGATGTTTGTTGGAGAAGCACAATCGCCTCTCCCACTGCTTGTTTTTGAAGTGGTTTAACCTGACCCAGACTGCAATAGCCAGAGGAATCAGTCAGCCTTCCCCTCTGCTGCCCCGGCGCAGCCTTTTAGCCCAGCTTACAAACTACAGGCTTAAACACAGTAAACTGTGAAACTTTAAATCATTTAAAATCTTACCACAAAATGGTCTCTAAGAGGTTCACTTACAAGTTTGCTGGGGAATTTCCCAGTTCCGTCTTTCCATTTCCGACTCTCTGCTTTGCCATGGCACAATTTTGGTCATTATGGTTAACGCAGATAACCACGAACAAGGTTTTGTAATCATGTCAGAAATAGAAGAGAGAGCTTCACAGACTGGAACTACTGCTATTTGTCACCTTTACACTGCTGGGAGGTGTGTGGGGAAGAAACAGGGTGTACTTCAGAGCTTTGGGGGTCTTCAGAACTAAAACACTTATTGTGAACAGTATGCCAAAAGTTTGATGTACCCTACTCACTATACTTATGTTTTTCCTTCTGGACATGCCTAGAACCGCTCTGGTGTAAGCACTGAGGTGCCTGACTCCTGCCTCCATTCCTGGGAGTCAGACTGCATTATTTCAGGAGGAGATGGATTATATTCTAAGTACCTAACAGATCTCCCTCTCCAGCAGCAAGCACAATGGTCAGAAAAAATGAGCTTTTCTCCCCCAGATGGTGGGTTGGTGCCCTGTTTATTTAAGCAATTATATAAGAGGTGGACCATAGCACTGCCTTCTTTTTAGTTCCCTTTTTAAAAAGGAAAACAGTGAGCTGTCTCAGCTCTTTGACAAAACAACTGCAGGTGCTAGTCATAAAAATCAGCTTCCTCAGTGGATCAATTTTCTCTCCCTCTTCTCTCCAACCATCCTAAGCACTTGACAGTATGTTGAGTGTTCATTTGTGGGCCCAGACTCCTAAAATTCTTGTTAAGCTCAGTATCTTTCACTGGATCTAACACTGAGTATTTGTCTGCATTACATCTTGCATTACCTGTATCAAACCTCTGCCTGTTTTGGCTCTTTCTTTGGGTATTTGAGATGGAATAGATATAGTAGATGATTCAGCTTCTCTCTTAACTGTGTCCTCAATGTATTAGTTTTGATTTAAATGAACACACAAAATTTTAACAACTTCTTCGGGGAGACTATTTAAAAGTCAGATGTATTTCATGGTTGGGAAGATGGAATAGGTAAAGTTTTTTTTTTTCATGTAGTACAGGAAGTGGTGGTATACTGCTTAGGATTTTACTGATAATGTCAATTCACATAAGAGTATGAATGTCCCCTAATGATTTTCCTTTAGCTTGTTTATTCTTTGAAATTGCAGGGATTATGAAGCAGTAAATTCAGTTCTCAAAATTTTATGTTCATATAGTTACAAAAGACATTGGCTTTACACTATTTCCAACAAACAAGTGAACAGGTCCGTTGTTTATCACACAAAACATAATCCTGTTTAATACTTGAATGACCCTTGCATCAAATCCTGTATTTAATCTTTGTGCAAGTATAGAAACCTCAACCTAGCAAGGGAAATAGTAACTGAGGAACAGCTTAGGGAGCTGCTTTTTTTTTTAATATTATCTTTTCCTAGTGAAAGACTGGCTTTCTCCTTTTGATTTTGTGCTCAAAAAGAAGATTCAAATGTTTCAGCATAAGACAATAGACTGTCAGTACAAACTGACATTGAAATTCATCTTGGAAGTGTTAAATTCACGACTATAGAGAAAATAGCAATTCTGTAGAAAGTGGCATTACAACTGGCATTGTATGCTTGCAGAAATCTTCACTGCACACACAAAAAATCAGTGTACCTATGCCAGATAAAATATTTTGTTTAAGTTTTCCAGGTGGCTTGGTGTCTTCTTCAAACACAGAGGCTGATTTTCATAGACAGAAAGAGGTATTTTGCTGTGAAATGTGTTCAGATTTTAATGTGGCAATGGTACATTTAACCTGAAGCAAATATGTGAAAATGTCATCCAGGACCAAATTTGACAATTACTTACCAAGCAGAACAAAATGCACTTTTTGCATGTGAACTTTCTGAAAGCAATAAATTATGGTTCCTTACAGTCTTACGATGGGAGCTAAACAAACAACTATGTGCAGTGAAAAATCATTTCAAAAGCACAGTAACATTATCATATCCAAAATGGAAAATACTTCTACCATTTTTTGTTTGCTAATCATTTTCTGATAACAAATATAGGGATTAGTAAATAAATGTTGCGATAATTAATGTAAATGAAGAAAAATTATGAGCAGACTAGCTTACTGTTTATACAGATCTCAACTGGTCACTTGCCCAGAAATGTGCCTAGAGTTCTGATAAGTAACATTGAATTTAGAATTTCCACAAATTCTGAATGTACATTTCTCCTCCATTTTTTCCATCGAAGAAACTGGAACCTGCACAAGATGATATTAACTCTACTAACATAGTTCTATATGCATTGCATAGGTCTTGACATTTTTAAAGGATATTGTCATTTCTTCGCTGTCATTTTCTTATTTTTCTCACAGCTGAAGGACATAATATATCTGGAATGTGTCCTAACATCAGTGCATAGCTGGTCTGGTAGAAGTTTTGCGTACAGAGTGTTCAGCTGTGTAAATTGTTAATCTTTTCTACTATTTGGTTTGTTTGACTGAAGGCACTAACTATTATTAAGTATTCAATACTCATGTCAAATATATCCATAATTCAGCATTATTCCATCTACTTAAAACTACTGCATATATTTCACAGAATCACAGAATCAGTAGGTTGGAAAGGACCTTCAAGATCATCAAGTCCAACCATTAATCCAGCGCCACCATGTCCCCTAAACCAGGTCCTGAAGCGCCACATCCACACGTTTTTTGAACACTTCCAGAGATGGCGACTCCACCCCCTCCCTGGGCAGCCTGTTCCAATGCCTGACCATCCTCTCAGTGAAGAAATTTTTCCTAATATCCAATCTAAACCTCCCCTGGCGCAACTTGAGGCCATTTCCTCTTATCCTATCACTAGTTACTTGGGAGAAGAGGCCAACACCCTCGTCGCCACAACCCCCTTTCAGGTAGTTGTAGAGAGCGATAAGGTCTCCCCTCAGCCTCCTCTTCTCCAGACTAAACAACCCCAGTTCCCTCAGCTGCTCCTCATAAGACTTGTGCTCCAGACCCCTCACCAGCTTTGTTGCCCTTCTCTGGACATACTCCAGCACCTCAACGTCCTTCTTGTAGTGAGGGGCCCAAAACTAGTAGAGTTTTGGTCAAGTACCAAAACTTGAACACAGTATTCAAGCTGCGGCCTCACCAGTGCCGAGTACGGGGGCACGATCACTTCCCTACTCCTGCTGGCCACACCAGTTCTGATACAGGCCAGGATGCTGTTGGCCTTCTTGGCCACCTGGGCACACTGCCGGCTCATGTTCAGCCAGCTGTCAACCAGCACCTCCAGGTCCTTTTCTGCTGGGCAGTTCTCCAGCCACTGCTCCCCAAGCCTGTAGCGTTGCATGGGGTTGTTGTGGCCGAAGTGCAGGACCCTGCACTTGGCCTTATTAAACCTCATGCAGTTGACCTCTGCCCATCGATCCAGCCTGTCCAGATATTTGTAGTATCTCAAATTCTACTGCTGCCTCTGTTCCATGGAAGAACAGATTTTCTCTTAATCACTGGAGACTGCATGGTATTAAGCCATTAATGGTGAATAACAACTTTATTAAGCCTACTAACTTATGGACAGAGTGGCCTATATCCTTAATGGAGCTCTTTATATTAATCATCTAGCCCCACAGGATTTTCTATATATCAACCCTGTAATTCTAAAGTATCCAAAAGGCATTGCAAGGACAGGGAAAAAAAAACAACAGGGCCATAAAGCAAAATTTCTTGGAAAGTCATGTGCGAGTCATGAAGTACAGCAGCAGCAAATGTATGGGTGGGTATGTCAGGAGGAAGCTGGCCTCTGTACAGTGGCCCCTGCTCTACCTGGAGCAGTGCAGGTCCATCCCATTCTTCTTTCCCAGCAGTGCTGACTGGCTGCTGCTGTCCTGGAATGACCAAATCCTACTCTTGGATGTTTATATAAGGGCTCTGAGTGCATCTTCCCCTCTGAGAGATTTGCCTGCCAGAACAACTCCCTTATCCTGGGGATGTGGGAGAAGATGCTCCACAACCCTGCCTTGCTGCCTGGCTGGGGGTGGTGAGACCCTGACCTGCTGGCTGCCTGTCTAAGCTTATTAAGAGAGATTGTCTCTTCAAAACCAAATTGCTATAACATGTTACTGAGGCTATGAGGTTACGAGACCACAGTCCTGAGCTAAACTTTTCAGAGCAAGGCATATTGAAACACGTTTTCAAATGGTGAACGTTGACCTTCTACATGATTTGATATTCCCTGTGCTTTGAAAGTAAGCAAGCATATATTATTTCTGTATTTCCAGTGTGAATCCTTTTTCATTCATAAAATTATCTGTTTCTATATTCCAAGGTAGTAGTAGATGGGTCACATGAGATGCTTAAGCAAATGGCCTGACATCTGAATTAGCTGTCTGATCCTGCTAAGAAGGTAACCCACAGGAACATGACAGCAATTGATTTTAGGTACCTCATTTTTTATGCTATCCATGACACCTCACATCTGCAGTTTCCTACTTTAAATTTTGAAGTTTAATCTCAGAGAAAGCTTTATTCAAGCATTGTGCTTCGAGATGATCAACGTGCAGTCTTTTCCCTGAAGTTTAATGCAATACAATTTTGTTTTCATGTATTACTGCTTCACCAGTATATTCCGTTACGGCATTTTCAGAAACATAAACCAGAATATCTCTTACTATACTGTGCACATATTCCTTAATAAGATCTGGGCATGTCTCTGTGGGGATTTTTTGGTTTTTTTTGTGGTTTTCTTTTATCAGTATGGTCTGATTTTTTCCTGAGCAAGCCTGTTGCAAAATTCTTTGAAGACTAAGATTTGTAACACTGAAGTCTTGGCAGTTGTCTCACATTAATGCATATTTTTTAATGACTAGGATGTTAGTTCAACAATGTCTGCCCTATGAAAGACATAAGTGAAGTATAGTGATACCAGAAGGCTTTGACACTCTGCACTTTCCATTGTCACAAGCTGTGATAATATTGTTACTTGGAACTCTGTGTTCATAATTTTATGTTATCACTGTCAGAACACGAAACGTAACTTTGGTGGAAGGGGGGGGTGTCTGATTTTTCACATTATTAGTTGCCTTTGGTGAAACATCCTTATTGCTGTTCTTGCAGATGCTGATCCTCAAGTATGTTTAAAAGTTCTTTAGAGTACAAAGAAAAACAACGCATGGTAATTAAAATCCTTTTCCAGCCGCGACAACTATTTCATACATTCTTCACTAAAGTGATGTTTTATATTCATAATATGTTAAAAATTAAGTGCTGAAAGCATATTCAAAAACATTTTCAAAATGCTTTCACTTTTCACCTGTAATTGAGTCGTCAATATTAGCAATCAGCTATGAAACTAATTTGGCTTATTGTGTTACTCATCCTCACATTTTAATTATTGATTAACACTCTTACTGACAGTAAAAGGTTCCCTTTGAAATGTAATTACTGTATTGTAACACTATGCTATGACTGTCTCCAAAATTATCCACAAAATTTCTTTATAATTAAAATAATAGGTTTAAATTTGCAGCTGGACAACCAGGCAAGTGTGTGAAGCCTAATACATACATATGTATTAAAGGGTCATCTGTAATAGACAAGGGAATTAAACATCGTGATATGGTTTATTCCTCCAGAAAATGAACTCAGTAGCCAAATGAATGTTTCATGGCTTTTGCCACCTGCCTACCTTCCTCCATCATCTGTATATCCCTTGCAAAGATGATGTTTCTTTGAATAAAACCTAGTGTCACTGGGAAACCACAAAATTAATATTTTTCTTTGTGCTAGCAATACTCTGCTAGTATATTACATTAAGTCAATCATAATATGATGAAAATATATTAATGTGTACATAAGTTATTTACATATGACACTTTAGTCACTTTACATGCTATTACAATAGATCATAGAATGTGGCAGTTTGGCTAGAGATCTACTTTTAGTCTTGAAGAAGATTGTCTCCTATATGTTGAGTTTGAAGAGACACGATGCAAAATCTTCATGTTTTTAACAAGCTCGAGTGGTTACTGTTCAGTAGTCAGAATGCTCTGCATAATCCTGAAAATTATTTTTGAGTGACTGGTGTTCAATGTTTCCCTCCCCACAATGGACTCTCAGGAACATCAGCTTGTTGGTCACAGCAGGCAGTCCAGTTTCTTCTCTGTCAGCTGGGTAACTATTCACAAAATAAAATTACTTATGTTGTATTTGGTGATTACTAGTGAAATGAGCCAGTTTACTTTGTCTGCATCACTTTATTTTAGCCATCAACTTAATTAACTTTGTGCTGTATTATTTGTAGCATACTGACTTTAATCAAGGTACTGTGAAAATACAGAGTCAAGACCAGTCCACACCCCAATAAGAAATCCAAATTTAACAAGTGACAGACACAGGCCTTGGCTAGACCTGAGTCAGTTAAGAAGCCCAGAAGATAGGTTGGAAAGCACCTAAACCAAACTTGAACTAGAGATCTAGCCTGTGGCTGTGAAGAGCACATTTAGTAAGCAATGAGAAGGAAAGGTGATGAGACAGCTGCTGGAGAGAGCTTGTATTGTCAAGGATTTTTTGTAGCCAGTATCAAGACATGTTTGTACAGTAATGGTAGAAGAGGAAGATGTTGAAGAGTAAGTTACAAAATGAGTAAGCCCATGTGTAAGCATGGGAAGGATGCAGTCACTGGGGCAGGCTGAGATGTCAGGTAATATATGGCTGTCATGATGGGAAGTGTTGTCACAAGGGACCTGTTGGAGGTCAGGCAAGGTCATTTTTTGTTTATTTTCCCCCTTTAAAAACACACTTCCACTGCTTGCTTATTTATATTGCTCTTCATGACTCTCTTTACAAAAGTAATCAATACTCTGTGATAGAAATGGTTTGGGGAAAATAAATATGTAGAAAGAATTTGTCTTAATCAGAAAATGTTGTTATCCCTTCCTTGGAGCAGTTATTCTTTTTCACTGTGTGGCTTCTGTTTTGTGTCTGCCATAACATCTGGAAATTACTAATACATGAACTTCATTTTTCTGTAGTTTTACTATTATAAAACTAATTAGCATTTTCATTTTTAAGGATCAATTGATCACTTACATTTTAGTGTAGCGATATTTCAGTGTTTGAAAGACAGAGAGGCTGTTGTCAGCAAAGCAGTTTTAAGTCCAATTCCTTTTGAGAAGTAGGAAGTCAGTAAAGAATTATGAGACCCAACCAAATGTATTAAAGTGAGACTTATCATCCCTTCTTTGTAGTCACTCCCACAAATCTTGTCCTTTTCCTTCTCTGAGTGTATTCCTCCAAACTTAAACAAGTCTTTCTTTTTAAAATTTTGTATGCCTTTTAATCTCAAGGGGGCTTTCACCAGGATCCCTTAATTTTCTTTCTATTTATACACTTCTTTAATTCAGCTAGATTTTGAATTATTTTTGCTGAAATAATGTTTCTTTAACATCCACAAGCTGACAGGTTTTGCAAGATGTTTTCTTACAAAAAGGTGTACTGCAGTCTTATTCATAATTTGGCCATCACCATTCTGAAATCTCATATCCCTCACAGAAGTTCGTTAGTAATTTCATCAGGTCTCCAGATTGTGAATTTTTATGCACTGGTCTTGATTTCATATTTTACTGTTAATCAGGAACTTAACTGTGCTTTCTGCACAACATCATTTCTGTCACAAATTGTTTCCAGCTTTCTTTTCAGTTGAGTGTGCCAGATCTGAGGTAGGAGTCTGTGATTTATCTGCATGGAGACACTGCAACAAATGTAGTAATTTTCTGGGGGGGAGGCTTTGCTTAGACATTTTCCCTTGTGATACTGGGTGCTATAAAGTCAATTCAAACCCCCAAACAGTCTTCTGCCTTCACCAGTAAGCCAATAATGCAGCTGCTGTATCCTTAGGGTTGCCTCAGATTACAACCACCAGGCATACGAGGAACACAGAACTCTTGGCAATAAGGTTCTTCTTTGCTCTTCTGGCTGCAGTATTATGCAAAGATCCATCCAGAGGAAAGCTAAGAGTTTATATCTGCCCGTGGAGGAATTCAACAGGAGGAGCTGCTGAAAATGAAACAGTTTCCATGGATGGAAAAGTAAGGTGCACAAAAGGATGTCATTAAAACGACTCTGATTTGGGTAACCATGTTCCCAACTCACACAGGGTTACAGATCCAAACTTCCGAGTGAGCATTCCCAGCTGGCAGAATAGGTGAATAAAGATATCTTTGAATTTCTGCAGGTGCTCCAGGTCTCCAACTCCATGCAGGCCTCTATCATGATAAGCAATTATTGAAGAATCCTTATTGTGTGATTTAAAGCCGTGCAATGTTTATAGTGTGGCATAAGCAGCCCATGTATTGATAATCTGCCCGGGGTGCCAGCTGATCAAGTGTGCGTGCGGTGCGCTGGTAAGCAGGGATGTGTGTGTCCAACTATGACAGCAAAGCAAATGGTGAGTCAAATAAACTGCATGGGTCACTGCTAACACTGCCTTAACATGTCCCCTCAGGTGCTGAGGAGCTGATGGAATAAATTTTAAAACTGAAGAGTACTTTGTCTGTCAGAGTTTTTGAGGTTTAATGCATTTATTAAGAATAAGATGATCCTTTAATACTTTAAATAGATATTAATTTTATTTACCAGAACTGAAATTTATTGCAATATTTTCATGGGTATGTGCCTATATTGAAATGAACTGCAAGAAGTTAATCAGTGCAAATATAAATCTTTTTCAAATATCACTTTCAGGTCCTACAAAGGAAAAATACCTTTTGTATGAACATGCATTTTTCTTTCCTTCAAAGAATGGTCTATTTTGAGATTGGTTTCTGTAAAATTTATCATTTTAGTTCTGTTATTAAGAATAGCTGCAGTGATAAACATTCAGCAATCAATAGTTATTAAGTTATTTGATTCATAGTATTAGATATTTTCTCATATAGCTATTTGTGCTGCAAATTATAATATTCAAAGTACATATGTAATCGATCATGTAATTGTTGAATATCTCATTCTCAGCTATTTTCCATCACTACTGCTGATAGGAATCTTCAGAAGGATGATTAATGTGTTCTAGGATCGCATTCTAAAGCCACAAGATTTGCAGCTGCACACTTGCCAAAAGAGAGAAAAGACTTGTGCTCTGTAGTGCATGTAATCAAGCATCCAGCTGTTGAAAATGTTATAAAATAATGAAGCATAATTGGAGAACTTTTAAGCAGGATTTCTGCTCTGTCTCATAGCAGCTGGTACAAGTGGAAAAGCCTAGTAAACAAAAAGTGGCATTGCTTTTTCCAGACACGAGTTAACAAGAAATTGATATATGCATACCCCTAAGAAAAAGGAAAGTCAACACAGTGGCTGAAGTAAATGTAAGTGGGGAAATGATCATCAGAACTATTGACTGTGAATAAAGCACCAGAAGCACTGGCAGACAATGGAAGAAGTAATTTCCCATGACATTACCTGCCAGGCAATGGGTGACCAATAGCAACCCTTCCAGAGGATAATGGGACATTTACTTGGATGCACAGTGAGTAATGGCAAATGAAGTACAGCTCCAAATTGTTTCCTTTATACTTCTGCAAGAGGCAAGAACAGCAGAGATTTACACCGCTGGTGGTGCAAATCAGTGTATCTCCAAGGAAGTTAACAACCCAGTGTTCATATTTATCTGGTGAGAATCTAAGTCAAAGGAAGGAAGCTGAAATCCAAAGAGCGGATCCTTAGTCATACGCATAATGCCATAAACACCAAATACACATGGATATAGCTACTCTATTAACCTAGGAGTCTCTGTGTAACTAAGAAAGTGCCAGCATAGCGTATGGAAAATAGGCAATTGTAAACCTTTCACTTGAGCAGCACAGAAAATGATACATGCTCCGAGTAGGCCAAAGGATGGAATGGATCGGCTGTGTCAATGAATCAATTTCAGGTAATTGCATCATATGAAGTGTTATATAACACTTATATGATCACTTGTTCCTAAAATGGGTGCAATCCATCTTCAAGTTATTTACATTTTTTCCACACTACTTCAGTTAGAAAGTGGTTCCCCACTGCACCTTTGCAGCGATTGGGTGAAAACCTTTCATTTAACTATGTATTTATTCGTGGTTACTATACTTGCAAGCATTGTACCAATGGGAATGGTTCCATGTAATCCCAAATCATACAGAAATGCTACCTGAGTCTATGCAGTTTGGATTGGTAATTATTGCTTGTTATAATAATATCAGAAAGGAATTTTGAACTAACTGGTCACATACAGAAAGCACAAGAGCACTGGAGACCATCTTCACAGACAAAACCTAGGGACAATGGTGTATATGATAGTTTTTAATATATTTCACTATACCTTGATTTGACACGATGACAGTATCTTTGCTTTTATCCATATATTTTGTTCTTCCATCTATGTTTCAGTAGGATGACACCACCTTTCTTCATAAAATAAGATTTCTAGAATGAAGCAGTGCTGTTGCTTTTGTTAAAGGCAAAATCCAGAGTTGGTAGATAGCTAATCTTCCTCAATAGTTGGAAAACCTGTTTTAGCTTTGCAGTCTGACAGATTGCTGACAGAGAACTAGCCAGTTTTTACGATTCTTTGACTGTTTCTGTCTAATTCCTGACATCCATGTAAGTAAGAATAGGATTTATTTAATTATTAGCATTTCTGCCTACTAGCCCTCTTCAGACTTTTCCAAATCTCTTGAAAGCAGTTTAACGGTTTCATAAATTGCAGTCTGCAAGGCGAATTTTTAGCAAAAGATTACATTTGCTTTTCTCAAATTCTCCTGACTTCCTTAACCTACATCTTCTGTGAAAAACAGACTGAATAAGTACATTGAGTCATAATAGACAATTTAATTTCTACTTGTATTTAATATTCTTGTATTCTTCCATGGGAACTCTTATGCTTGATGCTGCATTGCTTCTTTCTGTCACAGCAAGAATAAATGAATGTGGCACATTTCTGAACGTCAAATATCCATGGCAGTAATACTCAAATGATCATACTTTAGGCAATGCTTCACATAGTGTAACTGTTTTAAAGCAAATGCTGCACATTCTAAGTGGCAGAGGCCTTGAAAAGGGTTAAAATATGGCATTTCTGTCATATTTGAAAGGATAACATTAATCTTATTTAACTCTGAAGCACATGCTCTTGTTGTTACAAGCTTAATAAAAAACCTTTGTCAGTGAGGATTTGTATGTGTGAGTAGTCACTTCATAGCTAACATAGCAAATATACACAGACACAGGATAAAACTCTGAATTGCCTGAAAATTGGTAGCTAAAAAGCATTTTGTTAAGGACCTGATTTTATTACGTTATTTATATTTTCCCATGATTTTTCTAAGGCTTTTTTTTTTTTTTTTTTTTTTGGTAAGGCGTTACCTGGAATGTACTAATTTTGTTTTTAAAGATACAGTTTATGTGTACCGAGTGACACCTGTATGTAGAAATAGTTAAGGTATAACTGAGATCTTGCTGACTTTAATTGTTGTTAATATTGTTTCTTGCACAATAGTGCATTGTTCAGAGCAATTAGCAACATCTCCTGTAGTAGAGAAACAAGAGGTTTTGTAGATAGTGGGCCACCTACAGATGATGTAGTAGTGAGGTAGAGCCAAGGGTAAGGACCCTCAGAGTGGAATTCCTTTCAGCTTTCTTTTCCCATACACCATTCAGGCATATAAACTAAAATCCTGCTATTTACTCTCTCCATAATCATTGGAGACAGAAGCACTTGTGAAGTTGATTCATCTTATTTAAATTAAACACTTATCTTAGAATATGACAAATCATTCTCTAGAGGTGTCTAGCTCTTACTATTTACTTTATAAAGACCAAGATGACTTTTTTAGACTAGACACCGTGCTTTCAGTTGCCTAGATTCAGAGAGGTGAATCTTATCCCTATACCTTAGTGGATGCTGCAAATCATCAAGACCCTCAGTCATCTTGTTTCAGGCAATCTGGAGGCTCAGATAAACATCTCTCAAGTTGCTTTACTCAGTTCCTGTGTTTAAAGGTTTCAGCATAGTCAGAAGAATTAGGGACAGCAGAATGGGCCACATCATTTCTGAAGATAGGTGTGCTATGGAGTAAATATATGATAAATTGTCTCCAGTCAGTCTCTGCAAAACAAGGGCTATTTGACTTTCTTTCAAATAGCCCTTCTTTTGCAAGAACATATCTTGCAAAATATAAAATACAATATAAATATAAAAATACATTCTTTCTTTCCATCTCAAATAAAGCAAGAGATTCAATCACTTGCTTGGGATTATCTTTCTTAAGCAAAAACATGTGAATAACTTTTAGTGGAACTTAAGCCCAGGATTAGAGCATGAAAGAATACGCTTTTTGAATAACCCAAGCTCATTACAATCCCAGCTTGCTTAGAAAATCTATTTATGTTCTTACTCTCATGAAAGTTCTTACCTATGAAAGTCATATTCAGTGGTATTGAAGGTTATTAATGCACTTGGTCTTGCTAATGCCTTGTTATAATGTCTTATTGGATTTCTTTGTTTCTGCACATGTATAAGACATATTTCCTGGATAACCACAGAATGCACTAACATACTTTAACATTTATGTGTCTCGAGAAAGAAGATGCTAGTGATAAGTTGCTGCATAAAAAATAAAGTAGAATTGTTGGGTTTAAAGTGCACAGTTACGTCCTATTTTTGTTGATCTGCTGTGCATATAGTAGCTAAGAGATCTCAGAGAGGGTACTTATGGTGGTCAGCAGACACCTAAGCATTTGCTTTGGTGGTGCAAATTTGCTCTGACCGTAAATCAACTCCAAACTGGAAGCCAGGTAATCACTGCTGTCTTCCTGCAGACTTCTTGGCTCAAGATGAGTGCTTTTCTTCTATCTTCAAACTCATTCATCTTTGTTGGGTCTACAGAATGGATAATGTGAGTTTTTGTCTGTCTGCAAAGTGTTGCTGGGAAGCTATTATCACCACTTTAAAAAGAATGCCTTATTGCAGTTATTGTCAATTAGCTTATCACAGTCCACAACTGTACCGCTAATAAATGTAGGAATCTACATTGAAGCTAGCTATATACATGCCCTAAATCATCAGTAGAAAGAGTGTTCATACCATTCAAAAATCTTAGGGTGGCTAATGAAGATGAACGTGTCTGTACTGCAGATATCCAACATTACATCAGATGAATTCCACCCTAAGACATTAAACATGGCCCAATTC
Source organism: Phaethon lepturus (assembly GCF_000687285.1). Classification (NCBI taxonomy): domain Eukaryota; kingdom Metazoa; phylum Chordata; class Aves; order Phaethontiformes; family Phaethontidae; genus Phaethon; species Phaethon lepturus. The sequence goes on from NW_010518430.1 coordinate 52,113, forward strand.
ATATTATTGCAAAACAAACACTACTTGTGTATATTGTATCTTATAAATAGTGTAAGAACAATTTGAGCTGTTATTCGTATGCAAGAACGTTTTGCCATTAAAATCACTTCTACCTAAATCCTGCAACAGTCACATTAGATCATAATTTTGTTCAGTTCTTTTTCTTTATCCTCCTCACTCACAACAGGTAATAGTCAAGGTCAAGTTTCCTATTAGTATGCTAAAACCCACTGCTCTTGCTCAGGAGTTAGTCTGATAACTTTAGTGCGTGAGAGTTGTAAATCTCTGGTACATTTAAAATTTGGCTTCTTGGTGTTAAGGCAGGCAGTACACAGTCTCAGTTTTGCTCTGCTTTGCTTTTATGATTACAAGGGAGCCTTTTATTTCCCTTCTAGGTCAGAGAGCTGATATTGCCATATCCAAAATTCCTATTTCTGGAGTAGAAAGTCTTTCTGATTTCAGAATCTTTTGGGGAAATTTTCCAGATCCTCTCTGTTGGCAGCATAGCCTTACTGCCTATTTGTCCTAGATGTCTGAAGTACTGGAACTCAAAATTCCCATGAGAGAGTAAACTATGATGAGGAGCTGATGTTCAACATATAGTCTGGATTTTATACCTATGTGGTATGTCAGAAGCAGAGGTGGTCATGCAATGTAGTCAATACAACCCTGACACCAGCTCTGCTCATCTGTCCAGTCCTCACCTCACCTAATGGATCCAGCATGATTAGAAAGCTGTGGGGAATGAATCCTCACAGCTCTTTGCACCAATTTGTCCACAGTTTTTGCCCAGAATCCTGCAAAATCCTGAATGAATAACAACACAACTTGCCTCCCCAATTCCAAATAGTCTTGCATACAAAGAAACCTCTCTCTCCTCAAGATTTTCTCATTAAATTTTAAGACCAAAATCTCCTGGTTAGCCAAGAAAAGCTTTCCAGTTCTTCGAACCAGTCTTTCCAATTTAAACAGTGGTTTCTCTTTTCTATTCCATGATTTAAACTTTCATTACAATCATGCACCTCTAGCTCTTAAAGTTGCAAAAAGTCTTTGAAAAGGTAGGTTTAGTATAACTGCTTAGACATGCCTGCCTGTATCTGCAGAAAGCCTGGGGCAACAGTATTTACCAGAAATTGTGTTTATTTAAGTGAGATATTATAATATCTTCATTGTCAACGTTGTTAATTGTTATTTTGTTTTGTAGAGCATGTTAAAAAACATGCCTAATGTACAGATATGCACAAATTATTTTGACTGGCATTTCGTTTTTTTCCACAATTGAGTAGACCAAAGACCTCATTATATCTATATATCACCACCATTTATTTATTCTGAGTAGCAGAACTTCAAGTCAGGAGGACTCACTTATTGCATGAATTTTTGCCTGCACAGAAGGTAATATTCTCTTATACTCTTAAGGACATTTGCATTCAACTGCTCGTTTACATTTGTCCATGTTTTGTTATTTACCTTCTTTTGGTAAATAACAGGAAAAGGAAAAGTCTATGTCAGAAAGATTGATCGTTTTTCATCTTGCTCTTCAGGTTTTGTTTGGATTTAATTTATTTCTTAGCTTCGTGTCCTAGATCTCTCAAAGTCTGCAAAATTTTCCAGTGTTTAGTTCCTTGATTAAATGTACTGTGAAGCTGAAATTTTATTCTCTTTAGCTTAAACAGGTGGAGAGTTTATCCCTTGAGGTCATTGTCTTTTTAAAAAGAAAAAGAAAATAAATTATCTTCAATTGAGTCTAACACAAATTTGATTTATGATTAAGTTGTGAAAGATGGTCATTAAGCATATTTTTACTATATTTTTTCCATGACATTATGCTTGCTCTTAAATTATTCATATAGCAGAAAGATGTCTTTTTGGTTAACATTCAAACTCAAATTAAAATTTATTTTGTTAATCTTATCATTTTCTTCTTAGTAACTTGTGAATGAATGTAATTTTAAATGGAAGAAGTTCACTTCTCTTTCCACAGAAAAAAAATCCTAAAATTAGTGACACAGAGATATAAAAACCCAACAAGATTACTAAAACAGCATCACTGTAATATACAAGATAACTGGCACTGTGTGAAATGGTGACTGTAAAAAAGCCATACACTCTGTATTACCCAGGTACACAGTCTTATAAAAAAAATCCAACGTTGCAGACCCAAATACGTGATTCCATTTGCTCTGCTTTGTAGGAAATTTACCATAAAATATCTAATACCTGCTGGAAGGCCAGCAGAGCAGGTCACAAGCAATCCAGGAGGTTTCTGAAGTGCATTGGTATGATAAATTCGTGACATGGGTGACAGTGCCATTGATGAAGGGACATGGTCTGTTGGATCTGATCCCTACAAACAAGGAAGAACTAGTTGGGGATGTTGGCTGTTGTCTGCATTGGCTGTGAGATGGTGGCGTTCAGAATTCTGAAAGGAGGGATCAAGGCACAGGATTCCAGCCTTGGACATCAGGAGAGTGAACCTGGACCTCTTTAGGGACCTGCTTGCAAGAATCCCGTGCGAAGCAGCCCTGGAGAGAGGAGGAATCTGGGGGAGCTGGTTGGTTTGAAACATCCTCCTCCAGCCTCAAGACTGGTCTGTCCCAATGAGCAGTAAATCAAGGTGGCCTGCATAGGTGAACAAGGAGTTCCTGATTAAACTCGGGCATGAAAAGGATACATTTAAGAGGTGGAAGCACAACCAGGTGACCCAGGAAGAACAGAAAATCACAGAATCCCAGAACAACTGAAAACAGAAAGCATCTCTGGACATCATTTAGTCCAGCTTCTCTGACCAAAACAGAGTCATCAATGACCTGTGTCATAGATGTGCATCTAAAGCTGTGCAGGGTCATGTCCAGCTGGGTTTTGAATATCTCCAAGGATGGACACTCCACAACCTTTCTGGGCAGCCCATTCCAGTGTTCAGTCACCCTAAGTCAATCACCACAGTCAGACAGCTATGCTGTATGGTCAAATATTTTAAAATGTTGTATTTAATAAACTGCTATGATTAAAAAAAAAAAAAGGGAATATGCTTTTCTTGATAGCCGAGAGTGGGATCTAATCACTATTGCAGAGAGACCTTTTTTCACACCAACTTTCCTATGAGTAAAACAGTGCCTATCTTCTGTGTATAGAAAATGGTGAGCAGCGGCTATCTTTGAAGGCCTCTAGAGGGAGTTCCTGTCCACCTAGTTGTAGGTGCTTAAATTACGCAGACTAATGCCCACTCAGAGTGTGTCAGTCATTACTGTTGTAAAATACAAGAGATGAACCTGTGAAGAAGAATGCAGAAATGAAATGAATCTGGGAAGTTTCAACTTCCCTTCTGTGCTGGTTTTGGCTGGGGTAGAGTTAATTTTCTTCACAGTAGCTAGTATGGGGCTGTGTTTTGGATTTGTGCTGAAAATAGTGTTGATAATACAGAGATGTTTTTGTTATTGCTGAGCAGTGCTTACACGGGGTCAAGGCCTTTTCTGCTTCTCACACCACCCCACCAGCAAGGAGGCTGGGGGTGCACAAGAAGTTAGGAGGGGACACAGCTGGAAGGCTGACCCCAACTGACCAAAGGGCTGTTCCATACCATAGGATGTCATGCTCGTCATATAAAGCTGGGGGAAGAAGAAGGAAGGAGGGGGGAGGTTAGGAGTTATGGTATTTGTCCTCCCAAGTAACTGTTACGCGTGATGGAGCCCTGTTTTCCAGGAGATGGCTGAACACCTGCCTGCCGATGGGAAGTAATGAATTAATTCCTTGTTTTTCTTTGCTTGCGTGCGTGCCTTTTGCCTTACCTATTAAACTGTCTTTATCTCAACCAACGAGTTTTCTCCCTTTTACGCTTCCGATTGTCTCCCCCATCCCACAGTGAGGGGAGTGAACAGCTGCGTGGTGTTTAGTTACCAGCTGGGGATAAACCATGACACCTTCCAACAGCAGATTCTTTAAAAGAATGAGACTATTGTATGAGTTCAATAAGGGGTTTCATTGAATAAATCAGTTTGTTCTTTCCATCCCACAAAAATATCTATAAACCAAAAAGACTATAATTTTTTACTTCACACAGTCTCATTCATCTACTTAGGTGCACGGCTGAGCTACTCCTCTGCTTTAAAAATCTTGAAAGGTGATGATCTAATCTTTTGCTTGAAAGGTGAATAGCTGTAAGGGCCACTTCTGCCATTATGATTCTGTTAAAAGCTGAACTCCATCAGTGCTGGTTTGTTGTTACCTCACAAAAATCACCAGCATATGTTCATGCAACTGTTGCCGAACTAATTGCTCTTCAGTCCACTCTTTGAGTATGTATCCCCAGGTGTAACATCTCATGCTTTGAAAGCATGATAAGAAAGGTAAGAAATCACCCTGCCCTGTCACGGGGCTGCAGGTCTTCATGCCCTGTGCTTTGGTGATGCTTACCTGGTATGTCTGGCTAGGCTTAGAAACATTGACCTGCCAGAGGCCAGGCCTATCGCCAGTTATGAATATAGTAACTGGACAACCTTCTTAAATGAAATTACAATTTAATCTTAATGGTAGCAATAAAACTGAATGTAGGGGTAAAAGGATTTTAAAATGCTGCTTTATTTTGAAGAAACCACTATAACCTGAGCTAATCCCAACCATGATGCAGGCTGACGTAGTTTTCTACATCCTCACCTCTGTTTCCTTCCATCAGTCTGTACAGCTCAGCAACAGCCTTTACAGCCCTTGGGAACAGTCTCTAACTATTAAAGGCCATGCTGATGTGCTGTTTCCCCACAAGGGTAAAATAAGCTTGGAAACTTGGCTGTGTGTGATGGTAGGATCTTGTCTGAAAATAACACTGTTGTCACATTTTAATCACCCTGAAATGTTTATCATCAAATTGCTCTTTGAGATTTATTTTTCCCATTCTTATTCTTCCAGCCTCTTACTGTTATACTTAAATAATCCATTCATACAATGAATAACCAAGTAATTTTGTCACATATGGTACAAAAATATTTTTACAGAGCAGTGCCATATTCATCTCAGTTCATGAATTTGAGCATCCATCTAAATTTGAGAAAAATACTGTTGTAGTGAGGCATCTGGTGTAGAGATAAACTAATTGTTTTCACTCCCTTTGCTATCTATGGAGAGAGATGACTATTTAATCCTTCCTATTTTAGACACTTGCATGGGATGAGTTACTTTCAGGAAGTTCCTAACACTTTACATTGACTATATAGTGATCTTAGACCCTTCAGCTCGATACCTAACTTTTAAGTATCTAATGAATTCCATCCCAGTGAAGCCAATAGAGAAGCTTATGCTTGAACCTTGCTGAATGTTTTGTCCTTACTCGCACTATTTCTCTTTCATGAATGTTTATGGTTTCCCTTTGCACATGGAGTAGACAGCACAGATAATGCTACTGCTTCGGTAAGGCACCATCTAAAAATTGAAATGCTAAATGTAGTGCAAAAACTAATATTAGATACAGCCCTGCTTTATTAGTTTTGACAAGTGATTCTTATAATTTGAACTTTCTGTCTGCTGTGCTTAGAAAATGGATTCATTTTTCCTTTAAAGGTTATCATACCCTAAATTCAAGCAGTTTACGGTGATCTTTTCTAATCAGTATGCTAGCTGCATTAAAAATGGCCTTTAACTAAAGATGTTACATGCTTCCGCTTGCATGTTGGAAAATTTGTACTTTGTTAGATATGTTATTATTCCCCATTCTTGTCACCAGACTTGAATCTATTCATTACATATTAAAAGCCAGTAACCACATGGATTGTTAGAATCTATGAGGTGGAAATTATGTTCCTCCATTCTTCTCTAAGGTAAGAAATTACCTCTGATTGCCACAGCTTTACAGTTTTATCCTCCGTAGCAAACCATCTTGAAAGACTGATTCAGTCACAAGCCAAATAAGGAGCAGAGAAATGAACTGGTTTTGATTTGTATTTGAAAATTCGGCATGTTTACGCAGTGAACAGAAGTTGTGCGTTCACTAATTCGTGTCTATACTTGTGTTGGTTTTGTTTTCTTCTCATCTATACTTATTTAAGTTGGGGAAGAATTATGTGTGGACAAGTTTACAGGTTCTTATGAACAGGCATAAAATCTTTGCTTGACATGTTACTTACATCAGCTTATTGTCTCACTTTGCCATGATTTTAGTGACAAAGAAGTAATTAAAATTTCACCGTAAATTTTACTAACAGGTACTACTGATTTAGTGATGGAAACCAATTCTGACATGCTGCATTGAAGTTTGGGTTCAAATGGTGAAGTGCATCGCAACAGATAATTTATTATTTCCCTAAGGATTGCCAGTAAAACAAGCTGAGGCTATGTGAGTGCAGCTGGCATGTGTTCGTAAGGTACATGTAAAGACACAAATCTGGGGCTGGGGGGAGGAGAAAGGCAAAAAAAAAAAAGTATCTTCAGAGGAATTTGCGGGATATTGAGAGAAGTTTTATTATGCATCTGTAGCTGGACTTGGCTGTCAGTCAGACTACGTAACAGACTAAAACTGCATCCCCTAAGTGCAATGTCTTCTTAAAACTGAATCTTTTAAAAGGAATAAGAATAGCAAAGCTGAAGTGATCTGGTTAATATATTTTTATGTATTCCTGTATATTAACATTACGTTCTTGTCTTTATAAGGATATTATTGGGAAGGCAAAGTATCTTAGAAGACAGACATGTTTTTTCAGCCTATTTATCAGTTCAGGTGCAGTATATCAATGAAGAAGCAGAAAAAGTGCAGCCACTAAGGAAATGATTTATTGATACTTTAGACTTGTTAAAACAGGTTAATGTCAATGCAATTAACTTCTGGATCAAATCAGTCCACTGCAAAGTGAAAGCTGACAGAATGGCTTTAAAACCACATCCCAAAGAAAATGAGAGCATCAATGAGTCTTCAACCTCAGAGGAAGAACCAGCTAGCAATACAAGGCTGAGCCTCTTTCAGTAAAAACATGGTTTATTTTGAAAGAAATTATTCAAGTAATGGACCACTGAGCAGCAGACTGATCAAATAGTTTTGGAGCTGTATAGAGAAAAGGAACACAGGGTAAGAAGACAGCATATAGAAATTAGAAATTAGGCAAAGTTGAAAGTAACAGTACTGCGTGATCAGCAAATGGCCAGGTTACAGGAGGTCAGATTCACTTGCAAAATATTAGATGCTGATTACATTGCTTGGATGAAATTCTGCCAGGAAAGTGAATAAATTCTTCATAATTTACTCAGTTATGTAATGCCATTATAAATTAGCAAAGAACTTTGTTAAGACATTCAGACAGATTCTTAAAGTGAAAGTTAAAGTGTATGTAAACCAAGGGAGGCTCAAATTAACACCAAGAAAATTTAGAACTATGAAAATGTGCTATAAAGGAAAGGCAGATACTAAAAAAACCCTCATGTTTCAGACAGCCATTTAAATAAATTTCCATGTGTAAAACATATCACATATTCAAAAGCAACTTTTCTGTTTCAACATTTCATCATGATAATGCAATAACAATTGATTTCAGTCATATATATCTTTTAATATATTTTTTGACTTATTTGATAAGTCACTGCTCCTCATACAAGCAGTGGACCATGTAATTTCAGTCATTTCTATGTATCATCATCGTTTAATGCCCACGGCCAGTGGCAGCTACCCCGTAAGGCTCCAGGCTGGGGTATCGGTGGTGTAAAAAGAACTTTATGAAACTGTGAAGCAGAGTTTCCACGCTGAAGCAAGAGCACAGGAACAAGAGAAGGGATCCTGAATGAACCTCTGCAATACCTACAACAGGAGCTACAGTGGGGTCTGTATTTCCTTTGGTAACAGCAACCCGAAAATATATTAGCTTATGCTAGAGAGTTGGATGGCTGGACCCCACAGCTGTCCAGAATCAGGGTGGCCTAAAGATGGTGTAAAGAAATGTTTCATGCCCTTCAAACCTTTAAATGTCATCTGCTGTGGTGCCTCCCAAGAGTTGCACTGCGTGTATTTGGAGGCACTGTTTGTAGGCAGGGAATTATGAATAGTGAACTGGCAAGAGGAAATGAAAATTGCAACATTTTTATAGCATCTCATATGTCTCAACGAACTGCTAAAATTTGTTTCTTTTGACCTAGAAAGTGGAAACAGAAGAAAAAAAAAAGGAGAATTATTTTCTAACAGAAAATTTTGGAGTGAAAGGAAATAAATTTATTTTCTTTTGAATTCAGTAAAGACACAAAAATATTATTTTGATCTCATCCGATAAATATTCACACATGTCCTCAAGCCAACAAAGTATATTGTTGGCTAAGGAAGAGAGAGGTCTGGCAATATGATCAATACGATGACTTCTTTTTTTTTCTTTTTTTCTGACTACTTCACTGAGACAATTTCGGAGTCAATGTGTATTTTATTTAAAGCATCAGCATAGCTTTAGGTAAAAATATAAAAATAAGAAAGGAGGGAAAGGAGGACACTTGGGAGTTCCTGCTGCTGTCATCTTTTTAGTACAGCCATACCTTTACACAGAGAGTCCTTAACAAAGTAAATGAGAAAAAAACAAGGGGAGCACAGAAAGGGAGGGGTCAAGCACCTGTGGTTGTTGGTAGAGCAGGAGAGCCCTGGCAGGGGCTGGAAGGGTGCCCTGGATCCCTGATGAAGAAAAAGACAGAGAGAAGTTTGAAAGGACTGCCTGAAACAGAGGGAGATGAGGATATGTCACACAGAAATTGATGAAAGAGAATGGAAATAATTTGGCCTTCAAGAGTAGCAAACTGTAAAACCTGCTAAAGTGTTTTGAGGCAAAGCTTCTAATCTCTAAATATTTATTAAAGTCATTTGGAAAATTGGACCAAAATAATCTTAAAAAAAATCCAGACCTCAAGTTAACAATTTAAACAAGGTCAAGGTTTTACAACCTGGCTGTTGTAAAACAGAAGAGTTCTTCTACTGTTTCTATTTTCCCTGATAATATTAAATCCTATTCAAAGTACAAAGAACATAGCAAAGTTAACTTATGATGGCACTTTTAGTTATACACTTACTTGTTGGAAGCAACAATATTTCCCAGATTATGACATTAAATTCTCTGTGATTGTGACAGGACCATGAGTCAGGTAGAGTTCTGGAGTACATCTTTCTATAACTTGTCCCCCAAATCTCCCAAAATATCAAAAGTCCTTTTAACTCAGAAAGCCTAATTTTGTTTAAATAAAAAATAGTAGCATATCTGTATATTTAATTTGAGAATAATTGAAGCATCTAGAGTAGAAATAATAATAAACTTTTTTTTGACAGCTGTCCCCTTTCCCACCTACGTTCTTGTCTCCTGATCTTCCAAGTGGCAGAAAACTCAGAGCCACCCTGTCAGCGGGAAAGTGCCTCTGCCTGCTGTGAGCCCTGCCTGCTCCCTGCCCCTCAGTGCCATTGATCAGCCTGGGGAGGTTCTGCAGGCTCCAGCCTGGTCCTGACTCCCCTCTGCCACATCTGCAGTCTCTGAGCCTCCCCACAACGTGTGTTGAGATACCGGTTGTTCTCTGCCATACACCTCAAACTGCCTAAGCATGACTGTGAACATACAGATACAACAGTATCTATCACAGGAGGCTTCTTGAGCAGGATGTGGCTGAACTCGTGTTCAGTTCTTGAAAAGTTAAAGCTACTGGATGTCACACTATTATTCTGTGCTGAATGTCACTGATAGGAACAAAAACTATGGTTTATGGACATCAGTTATTTTTCCTGGGATTTTGCAGCATCTGAAAAATCTTCTGGTGATAAAAGGCTGCATAAAAAGTGATTTTATGCTTAAGGCATTACAATCACTTTTTGAAAAATGTGAGAAATGTAGTTGTTTTTCAATTCCCATTATCTATTTTAACATGGTTCTTGTTGATAATGAGTTGCTGCCAGCCCCTTGTTGCTAAAATCTACAGAAGACACATGTCATGGGATGCTAATCACAAAAGCATGACAAGACCACTGTGACAGGCATATATGAACCCTGATTTTCATGTCTGTTTGAGAAATACCTGATGGAAGGTAGGCAGAGAGGGACTAGGAAACTGATTCTGGGACTAACAGGTGTGTCACCTGGGTACCAGAAGACATTAAAACTTAAGAACTGCTTTAATTTGTGTGGAAAGCTGACATCCTCCAGGAGCCATTCTTAAACCCAGGGATAAGCCATATTCAGGTATGCCTCTGCCACTTCCCACTATGCCTTAAAAAGAAGGAAAGGCTTACCAGGATATTTATGTAGCAAACCCTTGTGCAATATTATAGCAGCAATACTACAGCAACAATGCAAAACCTTGCATAAGGATATCCAGATAAATCCTTTTGAGAATGTAGTTTGGACATTGCTACTTTAAGAACAATGCTTGTGTAACAGATTTGGAAGTAGACACAAGAGAGAGGGTGTCTTGTATCTCTTTGTGGAAGCATATATTGGCCACTAAAATGGCACTTGGATATGTACTTTTTATACCGTATGTTTTAACAAACTCCTCACGTATTGAAAACAGTTAAGCAGGCAATAGCCAACAGAGGCGTGTTCCATGATTGCTCCATGAGTAAGAACCTTTCAGAGCCACAGGGTTCTTGTGTTTAGCTCTATTAGGTAAGGTGGGTAATGGAGCCTCAGAATATTTCCTTGATAAACAGTCTTAGAGAACGTACTGAAAACTATTAGACTTGTGACATACTTAACCGTCTTGACTTAGTGTGTTCTCCTCCTCTGATTGCTACACTTGGATGACTATCTTTTAATTCAGTATTTCCATCAATTCTATCTTTCAGTAATTTAATCAAAACTGTAACTTCCTAGATGGTTAGTGGCATGACAAGAGTTTTACTGAAGCTGGGGTATTGCACCGTTGTGTCTTTCACCTTCCAGTAAAACCTATCAGGTTACACATCAAAGAAGAAAATTAAATAGTTGAACCATAGAATCACATAGGTTTGAAAGGACCTCCAGAGGTCATTTAATCCAACCTCCTGCTCCAATAAGATAAGGTTGCTCAGGGCCATTTCCAATCAAGTCTTGCATATCCTTAAGGATGGAGATTTCACAGCCTTTCAGAGACCCTGTGCAGGGTTTGACTATTTTCATGGTAGAACACTTTTTTTCTTCTAGCTAGTTTTTCCCGTGTGCCCTTGTTCCATCTTATGTTCATTCCTTTGTGTCTTAGTGACCCTTGGCAAATAATCATTGATTTTGTATTGATATAATATCCTCAAGGTCCTTACAGACCAATTGTTTAATAATTTGATTTTGTATCTGTCTGAGGACTAAATTTATGAATTTAATTTTTTAACAGGTGAAATTGGTTCTCCATACTCTTTATTACAGAGAAGAACTTCTTGTACATGTGTTTCTAGTATTGGCTAAGTTATGAAATACAACTGCTTTCAAACTTTCAGATCTGCCATCATTTTTACATCAATTGCCATAAACTTTCAACATGTAATGCAGGAAATTCTTCCAGTTACATTAAAGGCTGTCAGTGTTTGATAGTCTCATTGACCAATAGGTTTCCATGAAGCAAAAAGATAAGCTTCTGTGTGCAGAGAAAAACATTTCCTACAGTTTAGATTGATTTATTTTTATGTCAGGAGTACTGTAATCAGAGCTGCCTTACAGCTACCCAGAATCACCACAGAATGTTTGTTCTGAATCTGAAGAATTAACCTCTAAGTTTGTTTTTTAATTCTGAAGAATCTGAAGCAATGACCATTGTCAGTGCTGAAACAGTACAGCAGAGAGAGTTGTGATCTGACCCAGCATGGAGACTCCTTCCAGTCCAAGTTCAAAGGCTATGGGTAGAGCTGCTCTACTCAGAGAGGCATAGAACAGCTGAGTCTGTGTTTTTGCCTCCTTATTCTTTGATAAGACATTGCTTTCTTTGCTTGACCTCCTTGATGAAATTATTGGCCTTGTATCCATAAATGAAGGTTTGGCAGAACTGAGCCCTGAGCAGAAAAACTTCTTCAGTATATTATCGTTTGTTAAGAAACATGTTTTTCAGAATTAGGCTGATGTTTTATGACAGGATGAGTAGAATAGTTGAGGCATATCTTTGGTTCCTCAGTGAAAGGCACCTACTGAAAGTGAATGAGGATTCACTAGTAGCCTCTCTGATGTCATCTGGGAATAGAGAGGAAGAGGTGAAGGGAATGTGTCCATTATAGGCTGCATGGCTGTGTTGCTGTCTCCGGTCTGGAGCAAATGGGCCTGTTCATCAACCTGCAAGCTGATATTTCTTAAATATTACTTTGCGCAACTTAGAATAAGACTTTAATTGCTTTTTTCTCTTGTTCAGTTTTGTTTTTACTGTCTTCTCAAAGCACATCACAAATTTCTGGAATCACCCTTGAAAAATTGCACCATACATATCAACAGACCACAGGCAGAGTATTCCATGCTCACTTTTTATTCAACATGGGAAAATCCACGGCTGTGACACTGATAACAGTCAGAGATCCAGAAGGCAAGTTTCTTTTAGCCTATGTTGCTTTCATTTGTATTTTACAGATATCTTAAAATACACAAGAATTAATTTTTATTAGAATATATACACACATATTTTGTGCTGCAGTGTATGCTAACCAAGGGATCCAGAGAAGATTCAGCCAGTCTTCTATGAACACTCTGCTCTGGGCCTCTATTACAATACTGTCTGGCTCCTTTATGCACCAGCAGACAGACATCTGGGCCAATGAGGCAAAATCAAGCTGAAGACAACTTTCCCACTGATTGGGAAGTTAATTGTAAAACTAGGTTATTTTAAAATATATGTTTTAGTAGTACTTTAAATTAAAATACAATTTCAGTAATGTAAAATCATGACAAATACATGAAAATATTGATCAGACGTAATTAGAAATTAGTTTGCCTGAATTAGCTTGATGTGCTGTCTTCAAGACTATGAGTAGTGAAATATATGTTCCCTTCCAGAGATTCTGAGGGAATATATACTATGTTTTGGTCTACCTTAAATAGCCACTGGATTTTACTGTTACTCTTCCAAAATTGAGCTTTCAATGTATTTTTTCTGGCAACGGATCAACTGGTTATGAGAAGGCAAGTTTAAGCACCTGAGTAATCGCTAACAATTTTCACTTGTTCTCACTTTCCATATGACATATGATCAATACCTCCAATGGTAAAGGGTATCCTCTTTTGTATGTGCACGCTGTTTCTGTTTGTGTTATGCTTGCTTACTTCAACAACTGCTTTCTCTACGCATTTTGCCTTGCTTTCTCCAGGAAAATGGCTGGCTTTAGGAGCTGCTAGGAACTTACTAAGTACCTCTCACAGTTGTCAAATATCTGTTCTGTTCTGTATGTATCATGAATGTACAACCTATAGCAGAACAGAGGTAAATTGCCTGTGATATAGTTTCATGACAGTTATTTCTTAGCTTCATTCATGTTGTATCAATTCTCACATTATTTTGTCAAATATTTTAAATTTTATATTAATTCTTCTCCTATAAGCAAACAAGGCAAGCCACATAAATGTATCAATGTGAGAGATGTTTATGGAAGAATCCTAGAAGTACTTTTCTTATATTTTCCTATGTTTACCACACCTTGTTTGTATTAAAAACGAATTGTATTGAGATTATGAAAAAAGTAGTATGGCTTACTTACCAATGAGTGCTTGCAAGCTTTTATTATAAAGATCTAGTTTCTTTGCTTTGGAAAAGAAGCTTGAAACTTTCAAAAGTCAGGTGAAAGTAAGGAAAAGAAGATTGAGGGCACGTCAGGGTGTTCTGATTTCTTCTGGGATAGAGTTAGTTTTCTTCCTAGTAGCTGTTATAGTACTGTGTTTTGGATTTAGGATGAGAATAATGCTGATAAGATACTGATGTTTTAGTTGTTGCTAAGCAGTGTTTACACCAAGTCAAGGACTTTTCAGCTTCTCATACTGCTCTACCAGTAAGTAGTCTGGGGGGGCACAAAAAGCTGGAAGGGGACACAGCCAGGACAGCTGACCCAAAGTGGTCAAAGGGATATTCCATACCATATGATGTCAAGGTCAGTATATAAACTAGAGGGAAAGCTGCTCGGGAACTGGCTGGGCATCAGTCAGTGGATGGTGAGCAATTGCATTGCGCATCACTTATTTTCTATATTGTTTTATAATTTTATTATTGCTATTTTCCCTTCCTTTTATGGACTATTAAACTGTCTTTATCTGAACCCATGAATTTTTCCCTATTCTCTCCCCCATCCCATTGGATGGAGGGAAGTGAGCGAATGGCTGTGTGGCACTTAGCTGCCTGCCAGGGTAAACCACAACACAAGGATAAAACTTTTGCCATTCCCTTAAAAACATGGCTGTGTTCTAAATCTTTGGGGAATCATGCTTAATATGGATTCACAAGAGAGGTGTTGGAGTTTAGCAGTATTTTTCCTGGAGAATCCACTGGTTTGGGTCAGGTTTCATCCCAGGCTAACTCCTCCATTCCAGAACAAAACAAAGAAACATACGGTCCAGAAATTTATATACTTATGTTAACATTTCTAAAAATGCTTTTCTCAGGCTAGGATAACAGCAAATGATTTTGTAAGAGACAGACAATATAGACACACAGCACCCTTTTCATTCTCACATCCATTAGAGTGATCACAACTGATTAACTTCTGTTACCAACATCTTCAGCAGCTTTCTGACGCTGAATATAGTGTCTGCGCTGAGTAGAAGCTGTTGCACCTCACTAGAAAGTAGTTTTTTATCTCCAAGTGTGTCAATAAGTCGGAGAGGCAATTCAGCACCCTAGTGCAAGCCCATCTTCTCATTGCATGTAGTCTGTATGCATAGTAGCATGGACCCTAAGTAGCTAGAGAAAGCTCAGTTTGCCTTCAGGATAATGTGTGCTTTTTTAGTCTGAACACAAGAATACAAGGAGCACAGTCACTATTACAAAATAAAAGAGTCTAAGTTGCAGGTACTGGCATGTTTTGGCTTGCTCTATGTCTTCTCTTCATCTCTCCATTTAGAAATAACTGATAAAACCTTAATTTGTTTGGGAGCAGATATTAACAGGAATAATTTCTGCCCCGATTAGTAACTCATGCAATTTTTCTGATAATTATGGGGCTGCCTGTGCAAAATTTAATCCATTTAATTTAAGTGGTTGTGTAGTATAGTCTCTCTAATGTGTCAAGAGAAAAAGAAACCCACAAATCCAAAACCAACAAATAAACTGTATTGGACTGTTGAATACTATTTTATTCTGTGTCCACAAGCCAGCTGTACCTATATTGTCTTTAAATAACAAGGAAACATTTAACAATGTCTACATGCTGTCTGAACTCTCATAGAAATTTACATTCCTGGAAGTTTAAAGTTTGTAGCTTGAGACGTGGTTGTGCAAACCAATTAAATCACGATAGCCTAACTTAAGGAGAAAGTGTTTTCCTTGTGATAAGATAATACAAATAAAGTTTTCAAATAATTTGTTGTTTATTTCTTTTTTTGTCTCTGTATTTGAGTGCACCTAGTGAAAAAACCCTATCTTCTTTTATCCTGTTTCAATAAATTGTCTCTTCTGCAGTTTTCTTACCATAAATATACATATAATTTATACTTAGGCCTTCTGAAAGATTTTAAATGAAATATATAATTCATACTGATTTCCTACTGACTTCTTTCTTCCCTTGCTTTTTTCTTAAAAAAATGTTCTACAATGGCATAAAGCTGCAAGGAATATTCTTTGAAAAATTATAAAGTAAAACCAGGTCAGTCTAGGTGAAAGAAGAATATATAGCAAATCTTATTCTGCAAAGGAAAATCCTCAGGAAGCAAATTCTGCTTCTTAACCACAACACAACTGTGAGAAGATCGGGGTCTTCACACTTCACTACTCATAAAACTGGTATTGCCCTTGTAAAAATTGCGCTTCCTCTCAATACCTACTTTTAACCATGTGCTTTCTGTGCCAACTGCTTGGCTTGCAAATTACACTATACAGCCTCTTGGCAATTAACTTTGCTATTTCATTAGTAGTTTACATATAGGAGGGAGCTATTCTGCCACACAACATTTCCTTGCATGTTCATGTTGAGTGACTACCAATAGTACATGTAATTGCCAACGGTTAGAAATCCAGGATACCTCTGAATGATTGTACTTCATAAAAGAAGATTAACAAGTTGAATAAACAGAATAATAAACGTGTCAGTAGCAGCATTATGTTTGCTCTACCTTCTTACTAGGCCATTTCCATCATCATATATTTCACTCAGAATATGGATTTGAATATGCCATTGTCAACTCACATTCCTATTCTAAATGTCCTTCCCTGATTACTAAATGGATAGTTATTAAAACAATAATTTGGAACATGAAATATTAAGAGAAAAGTATGTCAATACGCAAGTATTAATGGACGTAAGTATTTGCATGATTAAACCTATAATTGTAAGTTGTCTTGGTGCTGAACCCGTATTGTTTTGTGCAATTGCATTACATCAGAAAAATGGGGACCAGCCCCTGGCTTTGATATCTGTTTTTAGTACATAATAATAGCGATAAGTGATTCTATAACGTTTTTGCTAAACTGCCAGCACTTAATAATTTTTCATAATATGAGTCTATTGGTTACTTAATTTAGAAAATGGCTGCATCTGCTCTTTAATCTGCTGCTTGCTGGTGTATTACTGTTAAAACTGCAGGAATGACACCATGGCTCTTTGAGGAATGGCCTGCAACCTTTCGTTATATAATCTGGAATCACATTTGCTTTTTCATGCTTGCATGACATTGGTGGCTCATAGACATTCTGTGACTGATTAATAGATCCAGCTGCTTTTCCTTCTTTATTGTTTCCAACTGAGAAGCTGCTGGATTATAGAAGAAATTCTCATTGTTAATCCCTGCATGAATGACCTTTACTTTTTGCAGTTAACTTTCATCCATATTTCTATTATTCCATTCCTTAATGTCATGGAGTCCTTTCATTGCAAGAATCTGATCTTTCCCATGCTCACAGTGCTGCCAGTTTTGCATCAACAAGTGAAAATCCTTTGCGTTTTTCTTTCCAAGTTTATTAATTAAAATATTATATGGGTGTTGACCGGTGCTTCAGTGTCTACTTGGAGCTCTATATTCTCTTACAGATTTTTGAAATTTCCTCTTGAGTCTGTCTATATCTATCTTTCTGTTCTTATTCTAGTTCTGTGCATTCCCATGACCATTAATAATGACCAATAGAATATCAAGTGGCACTAATTTTTTTTCTTACCAAAATACAAGTTTATAGTGTACACTGTACACTATAGCGTATATTTATATACTACAAAATACACTCCTTGCACCTAGTGCAAGAAGTAATACATTTAATTTTAAACATATGATGAGTTTGTTATAATCTACCTCTGAGAAGCAGTCCTAGAGGAGGATGGCAGTCTCTAGAGTCCTTCTCCAGCAGTAGGAACCATTCTGCTGGAAATCACCTGAGGCAATCCTGTCTCTCACTAGCTACTCCAGCTCACGGTAGTTCCCTTGATCTGCTCCATTTGAAATCTGGGGTATGTCCTGACATGAAAAATAATCAATGGCTGTATATTTTTCCCCCAGTTTATTTGAAAATCATTTTCATCCCCAGCTTCACAATGTGTATGCTTGCTCCTGGCAGACTCCATACCGACTTTCCTCTGGATCTGTTGTAGTGACAGGTTTGCCAGTCCTTACCAAGGACTTCCCAGTCACAAAAAGCTGCCTCTCATCTTAAAGCTCTATTCTGAGTTATTTCTCCTGTCTGTTGACTATCCTGCTTTCTCTTCTATGTAATGTCTTTGTTTATACTTGGGCAATTTCTCATAGCTATCTCCATTATCTCTTCTCTTACGGGACTAGCGGCTTCTCTCTTCTGTCATCCTATCTTCTCTTTCAGCATGTTTCTCCTCATTGCTGCCCAGTGCAGCATAGCTGTTCCTAAGCTAGCTAGTTAATCCTCCTGCCATGTTCTCATAGTTGTTCTTTTTTTGGTTTATTGATCTGCCTTTCAGCTTCTGTTGTTCGGTAAATGCAGTTTGTCAGTTTTTTATGCTGCCTTCTCCTTTCCATTTTCTTGACATTTCTGCCTGAACTTTGTTCTGTTTTCCAAGTCCATGTCCAGCCTTCATTTCTTCTCCTCCGTGAGCTCCACTGGGAAAACTTCACACAAACCCAGGTTCTATTAGTCACTTGCTCAGAGAGAATGCTCTTCTCACAGTTTTTTGCATCTCAATCTTCATCTTCGCTTTTTGGTGCAGTTACTGTAGTAGTTCACTGTTACTTGTTGCCGAAGTAACAGTGTTTGTCCTTCTTACCTTGCCTTTAAAGAAAATCATGGGTGGGTTAAAGTTGCTTTACAGAAACTCAATGTTTTTTGTCATATGCAGTTCTCATTGGTCAATGATCTCCATGTTACAGTCAGACTTTTATGTCTGGGAGTTTACAAAAACACCCCCCAAAAAAGGAACAAAAGATTGAATTAAATGGAAAAGAAGTTAGTATTTTTTCAAGTAAATGAACTGTTTTTTAGCTGAAGTTCTTGGCAAGATAATGATAATCAATGAAAGTATTTTTTTAAGCAAATATTTGCTGTTCCTCTTCTGCTCTCAACCAAAAACGTCCATATAGGCATATTTGTCTCTCATTTACCAGCGGAGGTATCCTAGCAAATACTTGCTGTAGAATGTTCTTCCATATCTGTCAGATGCAATTCTTTACAGAACACCTGGAGAAGAATGTAGTAAAAGTAAATCATTAGAGACAAGGCGAAATGTGTACTCTGATTCTAAAATGCATTTCACTGCACTGTTCTTTCAGAGCATGAAGCTGTAATACAACAGATCTAAATGATGAAAAAGCAAAATACTTTTCTCCCTCTAATATACTTTTAATGTCTTTTTCTATTAAATTTCCTCTTGGTGACTGAATCAGATAAATATCTTTCTTCAGTAAAGAATTTAAAAATAGGAGCCAGAGGTTGAAGAATGTGGTTTTGCCATTTGGGCTCATAATAAGTTATTTAATAAAATAAGTTTTAATTCTATTACACTCTGCCAAAGTACATATGGATTTGTAATACTCTGGTGTAAAGTTACTGAAATTTGAACTCTAACCAAATCTGAATGGTTTAGTATTCTGAAGAAAACTCAATCTTCAAGATCATACGAGCTTTAATTTTCCTTTACAGCAGGCTGAGAAGAATCCTATTCCCTGAAAATTTCTTCCAAGTCTGGTTTGTCACTGTTGGTGAAGGAAGAGACCTATTTTCTTAGCATGAACTAGAAAACTGATCTCTGTTACACCTAAGTCTTGTTGACATCTATGGTTTTTATCTAAACCAGTGCCAGAGGTGGCACTGATAATGCTGAGAGATGATAAGAGAAATAAAACAAAATGACTTGACCAAGCATTAATTGCAGTCTACAAACTTCTTATACTTTTAGATCCTGTAGTTCAAATTGGTACAGCTTTTAACACTCCTGAAATGTTTCTGTTCTGAGCAGCATATGGACAATATATATGACCTGATCTTAACAGTCATTCAAACAAAGTAAAAATTGCAAATAAAGTGTAATTAAAAGGACACACTGCACATATTATTCACACTGAAAACCTGATTTTCACATACAATTGGAAGCATGGTAGTTAGACAAACTAAACTATGATCCTTTGCTATCATACCCTGAAAATTACAAGGCTTTTCTTTCTTATTTCGTTGCTAGGAATCTGTTTCAAATACATTAGTGACTTTTTTCCCCTACTAAATGTGTTAAATTGTTCAGAAGTTCTTTTGGTGTCTTGTAGCTGAATAGTGCTTTCTGGAAAAATTTGAGTGCAACTACATTGTTGGATAAAGATTATGAAGATAAGTACCAAACTCTTTGATTATTTTCTAAGTTTTCTGCTGTATAATATGTAGCCCAGGAGGGATTTTTACGTTTGTATTACAAAAGCCTAAGTTTCAAATAGCTTTGTGAATTCATTTCTATTTCTATGCACTTTGAAGATGCAATACAATCAAGACATTTTGGGATGAATTTTAGGAGTTATGCATGAAAAATAATCATGTACAGTTTGATCATAAATAAAGGCAGTTTTGTGTGTACTTCCTATGGATTCCTTTGAAAGCTTACCCTTTTAGAAGCTCATAAGCTGCAGTAAAGAAGGGCGTTAAAGGTCAGACAGGAGTTCAAAACCTTTTTTGAATGTTTTCTACAACGTGTTCATTTTAAATTGCTGTAGGCGTGACCCAAAGCCTGACAGAGTTAATGTACTTGTTTCTCTTCTTTTCAGTAAATTGGGGCTCATATTCTTAGGCCATGAGCAAAAAAAGATCCCTTAATTTTCTATGAGAAAGAAGTCATATATTTGAAAGATTTGGACTCTGCTTTTGAGAAATTATTAAGATAGTTGGAATGAAATGTCTTAGCAACACGTGAGCTAGACATTTAAATAAT
The DNA here is from genome assembly GCF_000687285.1 of Phaethon lepturus. Classification (NCBI taxonomy): domain Eukaryota; kingdom Metazoa; phylum Chordata; class Aves; order Phaethontiformes; family Phaethontidae; genus Phaethon; species Phaethon lepturus. The sequence goes on from NW_010518430.1 coordinate 72,550, forward strand.
TTATTAGTAGAAAGATTGCAGCTGGCATATTAGGTGAGCCTATTATGTATCAAGACTTCCTTTAAATGTCCCTGAGGTAAACATAAAATTTTGCAAAATATTACTTAATATTGACATTTCTGAAAATTAAAACAAAAAACCAAATCAGACCAACCCTGACATCACTGCATTATTTTAAGACAAAAAGTCATAAAGAAAGAGTTATTTCCAAGGCTCAAACTGATTCGTTATAGTTCTTAATGATTTTTCCATAGGTAGCATAAGCAAGAGCGCCCTGCAGGTAACTGAACTTAATACTAAAATTTTGCAAGATTGTATAATATTTACAGGGTTTGCACCACATTGTATTAGGATTAACGATAACTGCTGCAGGATCACTCAGATTTCTGAGTGTAGAAATATAATGAAATATAATACTCCCAGGTTTTCTCCCAAGATATTCTTGTTCTATTCACTATTTATTACAGTGCAATGTTTGGCTTTTTCTAAATCTGTAGGTAGTATTACTTTTGTAGTGTTCAAGTCACACGGGTGAACTGGAGATAACATACAATAGTACAGAAATAGCAGCAGTTTTGCTATCTTTTGAATAGACAAATGTGGTTACGAGAGATGATGGAACTATTCAAATTATGCAGATTTAAGAGTTTAGAAACTGTGGAAAGTTGTTCAGCTAACTAGAAGTATTGATGCCTGCAAATGACATCAAAGCTTAAAGGAAGTTAGACTAGTTGAAAAGCAAGTAGAATAATTCATTGTGGGGAATTTATTCTACAAATTTAGCTAGAGCAGTCTAGATTACTGAATGCAGATACCTTCCCCTGTGAATTGATCTCTTCCTACTATGAGCTGCTCATGAACTGATTTTCAGTTGATTAATTATAAATGTTGTGGGAATGGGGGAAGAACAGCCTCCACACCACTTAACTTTAGGCAACTAACTTAAGTGCCTGAGACAGCAGGCTAATCTTCTAGGCTTCTTATCTACTCAGTGGAAAAAAGATAGACTCTTCTGCAGGGAGAATATAATGAGAGTTTTTAGATTCCTGTTCCAACTTGCAGTGCTTTCATTTTTCTTTAAAAATTCTAATATGCTCAGTTGTTTCTGTCACTTAAAATTGATAATTTCCTTTAGCATTCTGAATCTGTACTGTTAAAGAAATTCAAAATGGCCTAGTTTGATTGGGACACACAAGACCAAAAATTTTGTTTAAGCATAGCAAAAAAAATACAGTGGTACATTCAGCAAAGCTGGCTGTTCCCCTGGAAGGGAATAAGTAGAAATGGCAGAATGGTCCAGCTGGAGCAGAATCCATCCTCCTGAAGCCCTGCTAGTAGGTGTAGAAACATAGAATCACAGAATAGTTTGGGTTGGAAGGAACGTTTAAAGGTCATCTAGTCCAACCCCCCTGCAATGAGCAGGGACATCTTCAATTAAATCAGGTTGCTCAGAGCCTCATCCAACCTGACCTTGGAGGTTTCCAGGGATGGGGCATCTACCACCTCTCTGGGCAACCTGGGCCAGTGTTTCACCACCCTCGTCGTGAAAAATTCCTTCCTTAGATCTAGTCTAAGTATGCCCTCTTTTAGTTTAAAACCATTACCCCTTGTCCTATCCCTACAGGCCCTGCTAAAAAGTCTGGCCCCATCTTTCTTAGAAGCCCCCTTTAAGTACTGGCAGGCTGCAATAAGGTGTTCCTGGAGCCTTCTCTTCTCCAGGCTGAACAACCCCAACTCTCTCAGCCTGTCCTCAGAGGAGAGGGGTTCCATCCCTCTGATCATTTTTGTGGCCTCCTCTGGACCTGCTCCAACATGTCCATGTCTTTCCTGTGCTGAGGGCTTCAGAGCTGGATGTAGGAGTCCAGGTGTGGTCTCACCAGAGTGGAGCAGAGGGGCAGAATCCCCTCCCCTGACCTGCTGGCCACGCTTCTCTTGATACAGCCCAGGATATGGTTGATCTTCTTGAGCTGCGAGCACACATTGCCAGCTCATGTCCAACTTTTCATCCATCAGTACCCCCAAGTCCTTCTTGGCAGGGCTGCCCTCAGTTCCTTCATCCCCCAGCTTGTATTGATACTGGGGGTTGCCCTGACCCAGATGAAGGCCACTGCACTTGATTTTGTTGACCCTCATGAGGTTCACATGGGCCCATTCCTTGAGCTTGTCTGTATCCCTCTGGATGGCAGTCTGTCCCTTAGGCACGACAACCGCACCACTCAGCTTGGTGTTGTCTGCAAACTTGCTAAGGGTGCCTTCGATCCCACCGTCTATGTCATTGATGAAGATATCAAAGAGTACTGGTCCCAGTTTGGTCCCCTGAGGGACACCACTCACTACCGATGTCCATCTGGACATTGAGCTGTTGACCACTACCCTCTGGATGTGACCATCCAACCAATTCCTCATCCACAGAACAGTTCACCCATCAAATCTGCATCTCTCCAATTTAGAGGTAAATGTGTTGTGGGGGACTGTTACAAATGCCTTACAGAAGTCCAGACAGATGACATCTGTAGTTCTTCCCTTGTTCACTGATGTGGTCACTCCATCATAGAAGGCCACTAGGTTGGTCAGGCAGGACTTGCCCTTGGTGAACCCATGCTGGCTGTCTTGAATTGCCTCCCTGTCCTCCATGTGCCATAGCTCCAGTTCTAGGAGGATCTGTTCCATGGTCTTCCCAGGCACAGAACTGAGGATGTCTGGTCAGTAGTTCCCAGCATCCTCACTTCTTTTGAGTCTTTTTAAAAATGGCTGCAATGTTCCCCTTTTTCCAGTCTCCAGGGTCTTCACCTGATTGCCAGGACTTTTCAAATATCATGGAGAGTGGCTTGGCAGCTACATCAGCTAATTCCCTCAGGACTCTGGGATGCATCTCATCACTCTACTCTTGACTTTTACATGTTCAGGTTCCTCAGGTGGTCTCAAACCTCCAGTTTCTGTCTTACGGTCTATCCACTCGAGAGGTGTGGGAAGAGACACTGCCAGTGAAGACTGAAACAAGGAAGTTTTTGAGTACCTCATCAATTCTCATCATCCGTTGTTACCAGTCTTCCAGTCTCACTCATCACAGAGGTACACTCACTTTTGTTGACCTTCCTTTTCTGGCTGACATAGCTGTAGAAGACCTTATTCTTACTCTTTGCATCCTTTGCCAAGTTCAGCTCCAGTTGTGCCTTGGGTTTCCTGACCCCATCCCTACACAGCCAGGCAGCATCCCTGTACTCATCCCAGGGTACCTGACCCTGCTTTCACTGCCTGTGTAGTTTCCACATGTTAGCATAACTGCACGGAAATTTCAAACAAAGTTGATAGCAGTGTAGATAATTAAGCAGCTTTTGTAACAACATTTGGTAAGATATGACATGACCAATTACAAAATTCAGTAGGTTGCTGGACACACTGTAAGTGTGTTATCCTGATAGACAATGTGTGATAAAATGACCTCTGCTAGGTCAGTGGGCACAGGCAGTGGTCTAGATATGAGTAGCTGTGCTACAATTACAGTTTATTTAGCTACACACACCTAGCCTCTAGGCAGCTTTTCTTTCTTAGTGCGAAAAACTGAAAACCTGGGAAAACTAAGGGTAGTTTAGAGCTGTCTTTTGCTTGCTCTGTTGATGTGCCAAAAGGAGTTTACCAAAGATGTATTTTATTGGTTTTGCTTTTGCTATCCACCTAGATCAGCTGATCTCTTAGACTTAATGTTTGCAATATCAATACTTGCAATTGTGATTTCAAAATTGGTTTTCAATTAAAAGTTGCCAGTATTGACTTACTAACTACACATGTGAGCAAACATCAACAGGGTCAGAGTCTGTCCAAATAAATCTTCTTTATTTAAGCAAATGTTTACAAAGCCCAGTTGCAGATACTTGTCCAGATCTATAAAGAACTGTAAAATATATTTTGTAATAGATTTTGTAATCATTGTAGGAATGCAATGGGTAAAGTGAGTAAAAGGCTAAGATTTTAATTAGGTCCTCTAACATCAGGAGGTTCCAGTGAACTTTAGTTTACAATAGTTAAACAATTATTTGAGGTAGTCCTGGGAACATTGGTTTATTTGTTGGAAAACTTGTGCAAAGGATTAAACACAGGAAGAACAGAAACAGCAAATGTACAAGAGAAGAAAAAAGAATGAGGGAACTTTGGATCACTAATGGCAATGCAGTATGCAAGAGGTTGTGAACTAAAATTCAAAACAATCTTGAAAAAATTAAGTTTCAGTCAGAAATGAATGAGATTTGTTAGGGGGAAGAGAACTTTCAAACAGGAATAATCTGCTGCACAATTGAAGAATGAGGAAGTAATACTTCAGAAAAAGGATTGGAGCTACGGCAGTTAACAAGCTGAATATAGGTCAGCAATACCACACTGCATCAAAGAAAACAAATTAGTAGGACATAGAAACATTAGTATAGCCTGCAAGACACATGAATATCCTGAAAACAAGAATGATTTTCATTCCTACCTAGTCTGAAATAGGCATGGCAATTTGTGTCAGCTTCTTCTTGACTTCTCCTTGGGTTCTAAAGGAGGTCCAAGCAAAGACCAATAACATCATTTTCCTCCCTGATTTCTCTTTTTCTCTCTTCTCTTCCTCTTCTCCTATCTTACTAGTTCCTGTGTTATTTATATGGGTTTCCATGCTCCCAGGCAATCAAGAACTCCTGACATTCTGCCTAGCAGTCCTGAAATCCTGTTATCTTCTCACTCATGACCTTCCAGCCTCTTGGGTTAAAGCAGCAAAGTCTCTGAGGAACAGGTTTTTTGGACCTCACAAATTATTTTATATTCCTTCAAAGAAATGACCCCCCAGCCCTTGATTAGCAGATCTATGAGTTATCAGGAGACATGGGTTTTTATTTTACCATAGTTTGCCTTTACTAGGAATTGGGAGAGCAATGTCTTTATGTTTTTAGAGCCGAGTCTCTTAAGCCTAAGTACCATATTCCATTTGGGATGTGGATCTAGTTCTGAACAACTCATCTGAAACAGATATTTCTCTCTGCTCCCCGAGGGATTTATTGGCAAAACTAGCCATCTATTTACATTATCTTGGGACTCTGCACAGTGAGAATAGATGCTATAAATCTTAGTTGTATAAAAGCCCAGAAGCTATAAGGTTTTACTGGACAGCAAATAGAAAATTCCAATAAGTTCAGACCTGGGGTTTTTTTTACTTAGAATGAAAGAAAATTCTGAGTGAAGCTTGGCTGGAAGTGTCTTTGGAGACAACCATTCTGCACACCCCACACTAACCAATCATATACATCACACCTTACCCTTGCACACTTTTTCTCAAATAAATATAATCATTTTACATGGGGTGTTCAAAACAACAGGAACTTCTATTACTCATTACTGTGTCAATGGCCTTGGTCTTGTATGGGATTAGAACTAATAATAAAAGAAATTATAAAAAGTATCTATAATACTACACTCCATTAGTAACAAGAGTCTATTATTTAAATTTACATTACTTACCAGGATTCATGATTCTCAACTGTCAGATCAAATTACGATTATACAGAGCCCAATTAGTTCTGGTTACCTTTGTTAGTTTTTCCTGACTGGTCTCACTAAAACTATTACAGAAAGTCATAGGTTTACTTAAGCATAGTTAAAAATTTTATTGCTAAAAGCAGAAAATGTTTACCTATTCAGAGCTTGACAGTAACAGGGTACATAGTGTCCAGACTTGGAGGATTTGAGGCCCACAAGATACTCACTGATTTGTGGCTTTTAAATTTTATTTTTACTGTACATACTATTTTCTTTCCGCATTGATCATGCATAATTCATTCTGGCTAACCTCATTTGCAACAAATACTTTTTCAGCGGTTACTGTCATATCACCATAGTTATTTTGTTATTGTAGTTTGTTGCATTGCATTTCCAACCAAATCCAGTTCTAGCAAAGAAACCAAACATTCCTACTTAGCACAACTACTGGCTTTATTCTAACTTTTAACCAATAAAACTCTCATCACAATTTTTATGGATATAGGGCTGGTTTCTGTACAGTGTTATACCTATAATACAATTTACTTATACAATAAAATTTTTTTATCTAGGTGTGGCCAGTTTGCTTTTCTCTGCAGCTGCAATATCGTAATAGAGTTAAAAAGCCACGATCAAATTCGAAAGGAAGAAAAAGTTCTATTACAATATAGCTTAAACAATCTTAAACATTTGGGAAATTTAAAAAAATAATTATTTAAATTTAAACCTGGAAGAGGACAAAACTGTTCTGTACCTATTCTTAGAAGTATAATAGGTACAGAATTCTTACCTATTCTTAGAGGTGTATTAACCTCTAAATTATTTGTAATCCATGTAAATAAGAAAACTCCTAGGGGAAAATTTATTTCATTTAATTATGACAGTAAAAATAAATTAAAAAAACACTTCATAGGATTAAAGTTTTCCATCTCCTTTAATATATCTTGAAATTAGTGGAAACCACAAAACCTTCACATTTACTTTAAAAAAAAAATGGAAAATTTATTGCTCACCTAAGACATATCTGACATACTGCTGTGCTGCTCCACATTAACCTTTCCTCTTTCTTGATCATTTGCTTCTTATTTGGAGACAAAGGCGGCAGCTGGATGTGTGCAAAGTAACTTGCAATCCCTGTACGAGGTAAGAAAATAAACTATGGAACCTTCTTGCTGAAGGGCTGCAGGGGCAATACCTCTTATTTGGATCCCATGAAAACTTAATTTAATCTGAAGGTCATCAAGTTAATACTCATAATCCTGAAGGTATTTAAGCCCATTGAGTTCTCACATCATGGCTCACTTTTAATTTTGGAAATTGATATTTCTTTCTAAACAAAATGAAAGCATCGGAATTCTGTAACTAACTGCTCTGCAACAAAAGAGTTTTTCTTCCAAAGGTTTTATTTATATTAGAATTATAGAATCATAAAACAGCCAAAGTTGGAAGGGAATTCAAAAGATCATCTGGTCTAACCTGTCATGGGAAAGAGAACCTAGATGAGATTATCTAGCACTCCATCCAACCACATCTTGAAAACCTCCAGTGATGAGGACTCTACCATGCCCCTGGGGACATTGTTCCAGTGAATGACTGGTTTGTGGTAAAAAAATTCTTTCTTACATCAAGAAGAAAGTTCTTGATACTTCAAACAACACCTCGAAATGGGAAGAAACAACTAAATGTTTTTACTTTATGAAGGTCTCTAGTCATTTATATGGGAAGGTATAGAACCTGAGTCCTCTGCAAGCCACTTCCAGAAAAGTTTTAGGGCAAATACCTCTCTAATGGCAGCATGCTACTTTTGACCTCAGCTCTACCTTATTTTCCATTGCTAACAAAGGGACTGGTACCACTGGATGAAAAATAGTAATCTTGTTTTTTAGGCAGTCATCTATTGATGACAATAAAATTATTGCATCCACTCTTGAAGAGCAAGAGAGCACCAGGATAAAACCATCAGGATGTCATGGTAATCATTGTGGTTAGCAATCTTGTGGGCCCTGGAGGATATCTTCATTTCTCATGGGTTTTAGCCAAGATGATAATGCCAAGCATGCTATTGGAGAAAAAATCAATACAATAAACTGAAAAAATTAAGCAGCCAGCCTAGGAAATTGAATGTGAACAATTCATGCAGTGTGATAAATTTAGCAGCAGTAAGATGACCGGTTAGGAAACTTATTGGAAAATGGAACCACAAGAAACCTTCTCGGGGGAGGGTTAAGAGAGTCCAGCACCAATCATACAAAATTTAAAATCTTACAGCTACACAGGCAACAGAATATAGGGAGGAGGAAGAGGAAAAATTTTACCATCAGTTTGACAATGAGGAAGTATGTTTATGTTTCATGACCAAAATTAATTTCTTAAAAAAAAAAAGCAGAAGGAATTGCAGGCAGGCTGTTGGGACTTATGTAACTATGAAGTAAATGTTGACTTAACATCAAACATCAATGTATTAACAACTGAACAACAGTCAGAGAGGACTTGTTCATCCTTAGAGTCATCAAATGAGGAGCAGGAAATTATGGCTTTCGATTAATGGTTGGACTTGATGATCTTGAAGGTCCTTTCCAACCTTAGTGATTCTGTGATTCTGTGAAAATCCCCAGCAGGAAAAGTTAATCATTTGCAAAAAAACGAGGGAGCTAGTGCCATTATTATAATTCACAAGCTTCACACATACCAACTGTCAGGGCTCTACTTGCTGAAAAGGGACCCTGACAGTATGAGCATATGTCTATCTGATCTGCCAAAGACATTACCTGAGGAGGAAGAAGAAGGTTTTAGAAAGACACCAAGTACAGTAGATCAGACATTCAACTTGTGAAATTGAACGGAAAATACTGAGAATATGAAATGGAACTACAGTGCAACTTCACAGGCTTCAGTAAAGCATTTGATCATGTATGGCAAGGAATACTGTGGACTGTGATGAAGACACTCAACATTAGCAAGAGAATAGTGACAACCCTTGAAATCCTTTATTACAGTGCAAGGGAGTAAAGTCCTTGAAGGCAACACACAGAGTAAGTAGTTCCATATAACAGCTGGGTAAGAAAGCGGTATCTCCTATTACCACATCCCTTCAATTGTTTCCTTGATCATGTTATGTCAAAGGACTCTGAAAACTTTGAAGGAGTGCTATCAGTTAGAGGTATTAATACAGGTAATCTATTCTTTGAAGATTATGTAGATTCGATAGAAGGAATGTGACCAGGATGTGCAAATATAATGACAAAGCTGGGCAGCGCTGCAATGATGTATGGTATGGAGATCAGGACAAAAAAAGAGCAGTGTAATGACAATGAGGATTACTGACACTGAACAAGAAATAGACATCAAAAGCAAGAAAGTTGAATGAGGGGACTCATTCAAGTATCTCAGTACTACTACCATGAAAGTCGGGAAACCTGAAACAGAAATCCAAAGAATTGCCCTCATGCTAGCAGTGCTCACAGTCCAAAATACAACCTGGAAAGACAAGAACCACCTTAGTAGATCCAAGAAAAAAAAAAAAGGAAACGTAGAAATATTGTGTTATCAAGAGCATGAACAGTGTGAAAAGGGTGAAACTCAAACAGAAGCAACAGAATGAAGAATTCAAGCCTTTGAATTCAGATGTCTCTGCAGAATTCAATGGATATCATATACAGCGCACAAAACTAACAGCTCTATTACGGAGAAGTAGGATCTGCAGTAATTGGATCCCATGAGCCTCTACTAGCAGCAGTGCAAAGACAGAAGTTGGAAAGGTTTGGCAATGTGACTAAAGCAAAAGGCCTAGTAAACATAATTTTGCAGGGAAAAAATGAAAAGAGGAGGAGGTGTTTGTGGACAACCTGGTAAAAAACATCACCAGAAGCTGGACAGGAAAATCTCTAGCAGAACTTCTTCAAGCAGTTAAAACCACCTGAAGTGAAAGGAGATTATAGTTATCACCTCACTATGACCCAGCCAGCCAGAGGAGAGGAAAGGGATTATCACAGCACAAAAATCTGTTATAAAACCCATCAATACAGAATTTCTAGGAAGACATATCAGTATTGCTATGTTTTATAAATAGATAAAATGTTTTTTTTTTTTTTGTTCTTTACTGCTTTTCTTCTTTCTTGTATTTGTTCAAGTGATATTTGTACATTTCCAGACCTGCACTCCCTTCCCTAGGTAGAAGTGAAACAAATATTTACGCAATACATAGTTGTGAGTGGAATAGGACCAAATCTGGCAGCTCGAGAGAGGCAAAGGTGATGGAGCTCCATGCCCCCAGGTCCAGCTGGTAACAAGGCTGAGGACGTGTTCCCTAGGCACCCCAGGCACATGCAGAAACACGTCTGCACCATATATACGTGTATACATACAATGGGCTGCACAGATCGACACAGAGACGCACAGAGCACTCACACACAGACAGCACAGGTAGCAATGGCCTCATCCTGCCCTCCTCTCTGGCTGAGCAGGGTGGAGGTCTGCGAGTGGGAATACGTATATGTGCATGTACACAATGTGGATGCCCCCACAGCTGAGCTCATATGCCCAGTCTGCCCAGCAGCTGCCCCTGGAGCTCAGTCTGCCCAGCTGCTGGCAGCTGGACATGCGAACAACCGAGGCCACAGCCCTGCTCTAACTGTTGGCACAAACGCCCTCGCACAAGCACACAGACACAAAGAGCTGTCTGGGACTCCTCTGGTCCCCTGTAGCCACCATCCACCCCACCCTCCATAGCCTCACTCTTAGAGACCCGCTCGCTCCCCGGCTCCCAGACCACCTCACCTACTCACTGGCTCACCTGGCTTGACCTCTGCAAGCTCTCGCACGCTCATTTGCACACCTACACTTACTCCACTTTCGGGCGCCGCAGACACACGGGTCTCTGCGACCCGAGGTTCCACGCCAGTTGCCAGCACTGACATACATTCACCGGCGTCTCTGCGGCTGCTGGCACCACAGACACACTGACCCTCCAACCTGCGGTCTGGCGGCACTCGCACCCCCAGGCACGCAGGCACAGGAGAGTGCCTCATCCAGGAAAAGAGTAGAAAAGAATTTAATAAGAAGACAGGACAGACTGTGCTGATCAGGTGAAGGGCATGGCCACAAACAGGTGTACCAACCAGCAAACTATTTACACACAACTACCCCTTCTTCCCCCTTTATTTTCCCACAACTTAATTTGGCTTCCCACCTGCCATTGTCCTCCTGTTTGGGTTTGTGAAGGTGGGTCTTTGATGGTCTGATGGCTTCTTCTATGGTCCTGGGAGAAGCCAGGGCAAGACATTATTTAGGCTCCCTCACCTGCCTCTGTGCTCCTTTGTGGGGGTATAGATGAGCTTTTATCATACAACCTAGTAATGATAATTGGCTGTCATATTATGTTACCTTCCCTTCTGCTGAGTAAGGTAAGAGATTGTACTTGTGACTTCTACCTTTAATTTCAGTTTAATTTTAACTTTTGTGGCACAACTGTTTTCTATGGGAGCATCCCAGACCAGGTTGTTTCTCAACCTGTTAAAGACTGACCTGGTTTCGGTTTGTGTTTTCTTATGCCTTTTCTTCTGTAGTTGTATATCTAGCTGTAGTCTATCACTGCTGTATTCATTCTCTGTGCTCCTTTTATAACAGAAGACCTTATATAAGCATCTTTCAGTGGTCAGTGAAAAACTCGTGAGGTAAACAGAATGGAGGAGACACTGGAATTGTGAACACCCATAACTCAGATTGTTACACAGAAATGCTTCACTTCTGATGTTCGTGAACTCCTCCAACTTAGCAACACCATCCTTAGGCTACTTCTGAAGCTAAATTTCAGCTGGATTCAGTGTGCTGTCATGAAAACTCTCAGATGATAGCCACTGCTTATATGATCTCTCTTCCTAACTCACTGGATATATTCAGGTTAAACTGGGTCCTATAATAATCCCAATACTTTTTCTTTTTTTTTTTAAAAAAAAGCACTTTAATTAGCACATGAGCACAAGGAATATCTATTTGAAATTCATGCTGAATCTCTGTACCTGCTGTGCTTCATTTCAAATTTGAATGCTTTCATCTTTGTACTATGCTGCACCATTCACACAAAAGTCTTGGGGGAGTCCACCCAAACCCTGTCTTAATTTTACTTTAAAATAATTAGTCCCTGTAAGGGCCTATCTGACATGTGAACCACATAAAATATATTGTGGCTTTTTTTCTTCAGGCTTTGGTTAACAACTACTGATTCCTAACGAACAAAGAGGAAATGAAGGTTAACTAATTCTCAATCAAAGGTTATGGTAAGTCACCTAAATGTGGAATATCATTAAGCAGGAAAGAATGAAAGAAATCAGAGTAATTTATTTAATTTGGGCCTTATTCCTTGCTTTGAATCTGCAAAAATAAAGTGAAAATAAGAGATGCTATGAACGTTCTGTGTTATTTATATGCAATAACAAAGAAAACAGATTTGCATTATTTGGAGTATTTGATGTATGGGGAGGTTTTGTTAAAATGGAAAGTTCTGATTCAAGTCAAAAAGATTACAAAACTTGCAACCTTTACTTATGTTAACTGTCATTCAGCTTCAACAGAAAGTCAGTGGGACTATTCTTGTCAGTAAATATTACCTCTGCATATAAGTATGGTGGTATTTCTGCTTGGATTGGATGAGGAGATAAAATCCTAATTACTGAGAAATGCACATGGTGCCTTCCTACTCTCCTGGTTCAAAAAAAAAGCTAGGTGGGTCAGAAATCTGAAAGAGCTGGTTAGTGTAAAGGGGAAGTAAGAAATGAATGACGAGTTGCACTAGAGGTGGAAGCCATAAAGGAAAGGTTGGGTTGAAGATGGGACCCCAGCAGAGCTGTGGGAGACAAAAACAGTAATATAGCTGGTATCAAAATGTGAAACTTGGTTCAGAGATAAAGCACAACTGTTCAAAAATACAACCAACAGGTTTTTCCACCCTTACCGTGTAACTGAAAAAAATAACTAGATCCTTTTAGAAACATTTTAATTTTATGTATCCACCAACAGAAAACTCCCTAGTGGAACAAATACATTTCATCCATTTCCAAAACAACGGAACAGGTGCACAACCAGCCAAGTGCAGAACGAGTATCGCTCTTTCCACAGCTCTGTTTTCATCTGCCTGTGTGTGGTACTCCTGTAATACTTTCTTGTTTTCTTTGTGCGACTTCCCTGAACTCTATAAATAATGTCTACAGGCTTTCTCTCTATGCTGTTTATTTCACCTACTTTTAATTTGTCTAATGCAGGTGCAGAAGCAGCAAAGCGATCATCATAAATAAAGAGCTCTAAGCAAATGACACAGCAACTGCTTTAAAAAAAAATCTTTTCAGATGTACTGAATAAAGCATCCTAATTTTTTTTTTTTGTTTAATGTGCTCTCAGTGGTTTATTAAACCACCAGAAATAAGAGAAATATTTTAAGTATCAACAAGCACTGGGAATTCTTGCAGTGGTTCAGCACAAAGGTTTTTAGCACTTTGTGCTGAAATGGCAATGGGAGAATTTTAAGTGTTAAATTAAGTTAATTATCAATGTAAGTTAAAGTTTAAATTTAAGTTTTAAGTTTTAAAATTAAGTTAATTTTAATGACCTGCAAGCTCCAATTCTACCTGCATACTTTGCTGTTCTGGCATTATTTAGGTATTGTATGAAGTAAAGAACGTAAAAGTCTAGCTGTTTAACGTCTATGCAAGCTTTTTGTTTCCTCTATGACATTTCTTTATGTTTTCCAAAGTTGCTCTTTGGTCTTCCATTCAAATAAGCTTCTTATTATTTTAAGCAAATCTAAGGCTAGCTAGGAGCAGCCATGACATAGACTTGCTGGTAATTTGCAATTTCTAAAAGCCTAGTATCCCACAGCTTCTTCTAAATTTGAACTACCTTTAAAAATAATGGTCCTAAACTCCATTTGTATAAATATCCCATTGGTTTAATAGATTTCTGCTGTCTGGCATCAGCTGAAGAGCTGACAAAAGTTTCTGGCTGTGAATAATGTTTTCTGAGTAGAACCAATTCTGTATTCTTTTCCTGAAGTCTAACAGACAGACAGACAGAAGCAGTAGTTCTTAAAATAAGCTCACATTATTGTAAGTGATGAAATTACTGGGGATTAGTCAGATACTGATCTGAAATAAAAGACTGATCTGAAGCAAGATGCCATTCAGCCTTCTAACTCCATCCATCTGAGTTACAGAAGAAAAGATTAGCTCACCTTGGTAACTACACTACCAGGTGTTTTCAATGAGAGCACCCTTAGTCAGCTCCTGTGGGTTACATTGACTTACTACACTGCAAAAACACGACAATTTGTAAATCTGTGACTGTATTCGGAGACAAGAGAAACTGTGTCCTTTCCATATTGATGATGCACTCATGCTGAAGTTTAATATTGAAAGCTTAAACTTTATGCTCCTTTACTGTTTTAAAATTTGTTGCTCTGGCAGGAACACGCAGGTAATATATTTAACCATTGTGAATATATAACATGAAGTTAGAAGTGGCAAAGGATCAATTTAGCTTGCAGAGTACAACATGTGGGCTGCGAATTTCTTCTCTAATCAATGTTTCATAGATACTGAAACCCTGCAGCATAAAAATTTTCCAAATTTCTTTCAGGGAGCTCTTTTTCTGTATACGTTTGAAATATCATTTGTAGAGAACTGACCTGAAGCATTTTAAAGCTGAAAAAAATGTATTAAGTATGATCCGGGAGAGAAAGAGAGAGGAAGAGGGCACTTTCCATTCATACTTCTGTCTTCCATGGTATTCAAAGCTCCCATGATTCTTCCCGTGTTTTGGAAAATATACATCAGAAATCTGTGCTCTGAGAATGTGTTGGAAGAGACCTTTCCTTCACTTCACATAAAAGCCATCACAGAGCCAAAACTTTAACTTTCTTGCTCCAGTGAGAGTGTTTTTTTTCCACAACACTGGAATGATTTTGGTTAAGCACTGGAGTCAGAAAATGTGCAAACTTGTGTTTTATATGACTTGCATTTACTCATGGCAGATGGAATTGCACAGAAAGTTTTACAAGTTCCTGAATATGTTGTCTCCCACTGGAGCCCTGCCTATGGTATACCGGAGCTTAACAGCATGATATAGTCCCAATGGCACTCTGTAAGAGAAAATACATTTCTGAGTGTTTCAGTGGCCTTGATTGCACTAGGCAGGTGGGCCCATTTCAGAAATGCCAAAGCAGCAGCTCTATAAAAGGACTGAGGTTCCCATTTCAAGTCTGTGATCTAAGTAATTTTAATTAATCTCTACTCCAGAGCATTGCTGCTTACTTCTGTGCTCTGCTTACATATTTTTTACCTGCAGTTGCCAACATTTCAGCTCAGTGCAGCTAGACACTGATAACCAAGACCATAATAAAATAAAATTATTTTCCCTGTTCAAGGTGAAAATAAACACTAATGTCAACAATTGTAATTTCTGCCTGTCTTACCAGCCTCCTTCCCCCGCCCTCCCCGTCCCGATATTTAACTGGTGAAACTGTTAGAGAAGGTTTAAGTTATAATTTGCTAGGCATTTTACTCCCAGGCATTTGTTGCATATAAACGATGCTTGCATTGCTCATGCCTGTTCCATATTGTTCAAAACTGATCTTATCATTTCCTCAGCTTTCTATTCCCTCCAGTGTGCCTGGAGTTCTGATTAGTAATTTACCACAGAGTTCTATAACAGTGAATACTCTACTGCTGCTGTTAATTAAATCTGTGTGGGTAACTATTCACTCACAAGAGACAATCATTGCGGCAAGATATTGTCAGGCCTGAGGCTTTGCACTAATAGAATCTGTACATATCCCAGAGGTGATATGCTCTGTATCTGGAGAGGAAGCAGTGAGCCAGATCTTCTAACATATCCAGCCGGTGATTCGGTGAATGAATGCCAAGGGGACAAACTTCAAAAGACAACGTTCCTAAGACTGAAAGATGGGCAGAATAAGAGCAAAACAATATGGATATTTTATCATTCTTGATATAATGTAATCTCATAACCTGAGATTTAGTCCATGTTTCTTTTAACTTTAATTTGGGACACATGACTGACATGGAGTGCTTTAAGTTGTTAAAATTAATCACTTAGAGGGATGTCATACACAGTGAATGGTATAGAGGAGTTGAGGAGACACATGGTAAAAGTGTTTTATAGCACAATACTGAAGAATTACATAAAGGAACTTTAGAGAAACTACCGACAATTTGCCGTCAGTTACTTTCAGTGGTGACCCATAAAACTTTCCCCTATCAGATAATGATAGCTTTTCCCATATTCAGTGTATTTTCTAACATGTGTCAGGAGGTTATGCACATCACAGGCAAAATGAAAAATTGTAAAGGTTACCATTGTCTTCATTAGCCCCATCACATTAACAAAGGGACAGTTGCCTCCAGCAGGCAATTGCCGCTTCATGAACTCTGCACATGAATTGCTGCAGTACAGGCATCTGCAAGAAAATCCAGTCTATTGTTAGGAGGGAATGCCTTTTGTTATGAATTAATGTTAACTGGGTTACAAAAACGATTGAGGTACTATACAAAGCATAATCTTTACTTCTTAATAAAAGTTATAGTCTGGACGTCATCTACCTGGACTTCTGTAAGGCATTTGCCACAGCCCCCCACAACATACTTCTCTCTAAACTGGAGACATACGGATTTGATGGGTGGACTGTTCAGTGAAGGAGGAATTGGTTGGATGGTTGAATCCAGAGGGTAGTGATCAATGGCTCAATGTTCAGATGGACATCGGTGGTGAGCAATGTCCCTCAGGGGTCCAAACAGGGACCAGTACTCTTTGATATCTTCATCAATGACATACACAGTGGGATCGAGGGCACCCTCAGCAAGTTTGAAGATGACACCAAGCTGAGTGGTGTGGTTGACACGCTTGAGGCACAGGATACCATCCAGAGGGACCTGAACAAGCTTGAACAATGGGCTCATGGGGATCTCATAAGGTTCAACAAGGTCAAGTGCAGGGACCTTCACTTGGGTCAGGGCAACCCTGACCCAGGGTCAATCTGACCTGGAATCATTTCTGAGGAAATGATAAGATCAGTTTTGAACAATATGGAACAGGCATGAGCAATGCAAGCATCGTTTATATGCAACAAATGCCTGGGAGTAAAATGCCTAGCAAATTGTAACTTAAACCTTCTCTCACATTTTCACCAGTTAAATATCGGGGCAGGGGGGTGGGGAAAGGAGGCTGGTAAGACAGGCAGAAATCACAATTGTTGACATTAGTGTTTATTTTCACCTTGAACAGGGAAAATAATTTTATTTTATTATGGTCTTGGTTATCAGTGTCTAGCTTCAATCCCCAGGCTGGGGATGAAGGGATTGAGAGCAGCCCTGCCGAGAAGGACTTGGGGGTTCTGGTAATGAAAAGCTGGACATGAGCTGGAAATATGTGCTCGCAGCTCAGAAGGCCAACTGTATCCCGGGCTGCATCTAAAGAATCGTGGCCAACAGGTCAAGGGAGGTGTTTCTGCCCCTCTACTCTGCTCTGGTGAGACCCCACCTGCAGTGCTGCTTCCAACTCTGGAGCCCTCAGCACAGGAAAGACATGGACCAGGGGAGGGCCACAAAACTGATCAGAGGGCTGGAACCCCTCTCCTGTGAGGACAGGCTGAGAGAGTTGGGTTTGTTCAGCCTGGAGAAGAGAAGCCTCCGGGGACACCTTATTGCAGCCTTCCAGTACTTCAAGGGGGCTTATAAGAAAGATGGGGACAGACTTTTTAGCAGGACCTGTAGCAATAGGACAAGGGGTAATGGTTTTAAACTAAAAGAGGGCAGATCTAAGGAAGGAATTTTTCACAATGAGGGTGGTAAAACACGGGCCCAGGTTTCCCAGAGAGGGGGTAGCTGCCCCATCCCTGGCAACCTTCAAGGTCAGGTTGGATGGAACTCCGAGCAACCTGGTCGAATTGAAGATGTCCCTGCTCATTGCAGGGGGGTTGGATTAGATGATCTTTAAACATCCCTTTCAACCAAAAATATTCTATGATAAAAAATGTATGTTATCTTCCAATCTACAAAATGAAAGATTAAACATAATTTTTCATCATACAGATGTAATTATCTTTATATATGCACATGAGTTTTTTATAATAACTAATGAAACAAGAATTATTATAAAGGGTGAAGGAAATATCTGTTTAGTAGGCAATGGAAATGATTGTCTCAAACTTTGGATGACGTAGTGAGGTTAAACTACGTTTTTGAAAGTTTACATAATGCTAGTACCGACAATGTTTCATCTGTTCAGAGAACTATTTTTGCTATTTATAGAATCATCATTGTATTCATTGTTAATAATATATTTGACTTGTATAATAAACAAAGATTAACAGGATGAGAACAGAAGAGGATAACAATAGAACAGGATGAAAAGAGATTGTTTCCACGCACATAAATAGGTCTATATATAGCTAATAAGTAGCAATACAGATATATATATTTAACAATACGTATCTTATATAAAGTATACTTGATAAATAGTTGTATCTATCTAAAGAACAGGACACTAGATTAGCCGACATTATTACAAAATCTGGAGATAAGAATTTTTCTGGAAGCAGGTGATAGCTTGGGTTTGTGGTGTCAAACATCAACCATTTAAACCTCAGATGTCTAATCCTAACTCATCACCTAAGCCATGTCAGTCACCACTGAAATAATCAACTCTAAAAGGAGATTTCTCACACCTATTGTGGACATTTATTTTAGGGTAGTGTTTATAGCTCTTTCTGCACCTGTCTATCACTACAGTTGTCAGCAGAGCCACCTGAACAACACCTTGTTCCTCATAAAAAAGTATGAGTGACTGGCATGATTCCTCTTCTGAGCTCTTGACAGATTCAGAATTTGCTTCTGTTCAAGGACTGGAAAAGTTTTGACAGGTTAAGGTTTTGATCACTGGAGGGAACCAGAGATGTTTCACTGATGTTGATGGGTACCTCTCAAAGTTCCTCTGTGGCAAATAAAAAATGCTAAGGGGAAGTTGTTGTTGATATGAAGCAAATAAAACAGAGAAGAAAAGGGTAGCTTTGATTATTTAATAATCTAGGTTTAGTAGATTAGGTGCTGGGATAGGGACTGCATGGGCTCCTGAGCATTGATAAGGAGTGGAGCTCAGCACTTCCTACCATGTCTATCTTTAATGCATGCACGTTTCAGGAGCACATTGTGAAAAAACTGGTAGACACAGACTCTGCAGGAGGTTTGGTCACGGTCATTGTTTCTCTTTCTTGTGACTTCTGTGGATTCTACTTCTCTGGCACACGAAAGCCAACAAGATTAGTAATAACGGTGTTAAATACCACTTGAAAAAGTCTGTGGATATATATATATTTAAGAATCACCTCACAATACACATGCCAAAGAGAATGTTTCCTGACTTATCATGCTATATTAATATTTTTCTATGACTTATAATATTTTGTAGATACTGCATATATACACTTTACAAATCTTCTTTTAAGGAGTGCTCTTTGTAAATTTTTATTTGGTAGGATAAACACTCAGAATCACTTCCAGTGGGACACACTGTCTGGGGGTGTGGGAAACTCAAACCCTGTTGTCTTCATGCGTGCTACTGAGAATGATGCAAGGAGAGATTTTTAAGATGCAGGAGAAATTCTAGTCATAAATTACAACTGGAAATTGCTCTGAGAATTTTGTTTCCCCAATGCCTGTGCTTATACATAAATTGGCAAAATTTGTCTTTCAAGTTTGATGAGTCATATTACTTTTCCTTAGAAAGCTTCTGAGTTCCTGTCAACTGCAAAGCCTTCAGAGGTCGTGCATTTCCAAGCTTGTTGAGCTGTGACCTCCATCTCCCAGAAACAGAACCTAGTTCCTGTGTTTGTTTCATAAACTCTGAGCCAGTTCCTAAAGGTTGTTCTCCTCCAGCACACTGTGCTTCAACATGGGACTTCTTAACTAAAGCAAAACTTCTCACCCACTCCACACCATTATACGGGAGACAAAACTAAGACATTCCCCTCTCCTTTAAAAAAAAAAAAAGGAGGAGAGAAAAAGATTAATAGCTGCATGCTTTGCTTCACCCTTTTGCCATCTCTGTCTACTGTTTTAGGAAGGTTTTCAGCTTTTCCTTCTGAGTCAGATTCATTTCTTTACTGTGCTTAGCGCTCCATTGGACTGTGATCACAAGGGGAAAAAAACATGACAGTGAAATTGTTACTAAATGCTTTGTGAAATAGCTGTGCTTTGTGGAAGGCAGAGTAAAATGAGCTATACTTTGATGACAACAACGTAAATAATAGTTCACAAAAGCAGAAGTAAATTACAAAATTCTGCATTCAATTTTATTAAGATATTTCTTCAAGTCAAATAGAAAAATACCAAAGAGAAATCAGTCATTTCTTATGTGGAATCTCTTGCTTCCAGTATAATGATCTCTACCTGCTTTGCATATATATCATGATGTATAAACAAGAAAATACTAGTTTTTTTCAGTCAATTTGTCATTGACAAGCAACATTTGTTAATGATTATTTTTCTATCACTCTAATTTACAAAGCAGGGTGACAAACTGAGCAATGAGTGAAGGATGAAAAAGGGGAATGGTATCACTTTGCATTTTAGCTGAGAGGCTGAGCTAGCAAATCACATATATCTACAGTATAACAGCTTATTTTTGCTGGCATTCATTCGTGCTGTTCCACCTCAGAAACTTATCGCTTCTATGTTTTAAAAGAAATTAAAGGATTAATGATGAAACATGTTTAATAATGAGACACTCAGCATTTCAGTAAGATTGTGAAAAGAAATAAATACGCCAAGAACCCTATTCCATCAACAATGACAATTGCCATACCCAGAGTTCAGTTTCATCCTTCCTTAGCAACATGAACGTTTTATTTACCTTAAACAGGAGAGACTATTACAGATATTGAAGTCTAGCCTCTCTCATTTGTCTGTAAAAACATAACTTCTGAGTGTTGAGTTTCATATCGATTATTGCTCATAATCTGCTTATAGTATTGCATTTTGTCTTAGGAAGAATTACTTAATTATGTCCTATTCTTGAAGCCTTTACTCATTTGAACCTTATATGAGTACTTGAGGATCAGTAATACATCAATGAGTTTATAAACTTCTCAGTCATAGGAATTATCATGCTGGATCACAAGCAGCTTCCTCGTGGCCCAACATTCTCTAATCTAGAAAAGCTGTATCAAATGCTTCAGTGAAAGGTACAAAGAAAGTAGAAGTAAGTGGATATGGACTAACATGCCCTCTAAACAGTTTACTAAAGGTTTTCTTGTACTCAGAAACCCCAAAACTTTTCTTTTTTCCACAATTTCTATTTTTTTCTTTTAATATCATTACAGTTACTCTGGATGATCATGTCCTCTTTTTAAAAAGACACTACTAAATAATATACAAATTTAATTTGCTTGGACATCACAACTAGCAGCAAGGAACTGCTTTCATATTGCCTTCAAGAATGTTTTTCTTTCCTCTGTCATATCTGATTTGTTTAGGTAAGTGGTTAGATAGATCCATGGTATTAAATCTTATGCAACAATATCAAAGTATTTCCTATATAATTCCAGGCATTTTTTCTGTGATCTGTCAAGCAGTGAGCTAAAAGGCCCAATACTATGCTTTCTACTGGTTTTGATTTGAGAGCAAGAAAGAATGTGGAATTTCAGTAAGATGAGAGTAAACTCATTAATACTGCAGGCTTTTTGCTTTTGGTGCATTC
Source organism: Phaethon lepturus (assembly GCF_000687285.1). Lineage (NCBI taxonomy): Eukaryota > Metazoa > Chordata > Aves > Phaethontiformes > Phaethontidae > Phaethon > Phaethon lepturus. The sequence continues at coordinate 93,814 of NW_010518430.1, forward strand.
ATGCTGAACTTCAGGCAGGAAATTGAGGTGCCTAATTTAGGACAGAGCTTACCCACAGCTTTTGTGATGGTTACTGGAGAGAAGGGGGGAGATGGGTACCTCCAAAGAGTGGTCCAGATATTGGGTGGTCTGAGCTGCTTTCCAGAATTCTGTAATTTTTTTTTCTGATTACATAGGCAGAAAGCCAAGGCAACAACAGTCATGTTCAGTTGGAAGAGTGAGGGAGGGTCCAAATAGAGGCTGCTTAATAACAGCTTCTACAGTAGTTTGAGAAAGTCTTCTGCCTTCCCTGGTTCAGCATGCATTAACAATACACAAGAAATATCAAAATTTTAGGGTTTTGTTTATCTGTCTATCTATTTGACTAAACGCTGTTTTTAAGCTAATGACAAATTTTATAATGGGGGGAGAGATGGGACATGAATATCTCATCTTAGATTGTCCAATTATCCCTAATTAAGAACTGTTTGGAGATCCATTAGAATACACTGGTTAAAGTAGGCAGAGCACTGAAAAGAGACAGGAAAAAGAGGAATACACGGAGATTCAAATCACAATGCAAATTAAACCGGTTTTGGCCTGTGACACCTGTCATTCCAAAAAAGGAAAGTTTCTAAATGAGTTCGAAAGGTAAACATGGATACCAACAAAATGGAAGGAAACTTACTGATATAGGAAAAAAGGAGTATGCAGCTGGTGGGGCATGGGAATGAACAGTGGTGCACAACAAATTTTAACAGACAAGTGACTGCTGGACCCAGTGACTAGGTTGAAAGGCATATAGTTTGGCTTCATCTTTTTCTGATTGTCCTGCTAAGGTAACAGCAAAACAAAACATTCAGAAAAGTTGAAATAAGCCCCAACATATTGTGAAAAAATCTCCAATATTAAAATAACATTATCTGGGAGGCAGAGAGGAGCACATAAAATTAAGAAAAATCTGAATTCAGATTGTCAATGTAATCTAAACTGCGTCTCAATGTCCCTTTGTCTTATGCTAGTTCTTAATTGCAGGGTGACATATGCTCTGATGTAGCTTACCTAAGTTAGACACTTACTGAAATGCCTAAAATTCAGGTGTAGTTATTCAACATTCTGCTGATACCCTGTCAGGAGGCAGGTAACTTTCACATCTGATTCTGCCACTGCAGGAGCTGAATGGTCCCTGGGGTGGCCTGTTTCATCCACTGACCTCAGAGAAAGTGGAAAGTGGAAGCACCTCAATTAAGAGCTTACAGCATGATGGGATGAATAATGGCAGGAACAGGACTGATTCGGTTCAGAGAGGCATCTGTCAGAATGAATGGTGCAGATTTAATGAGCAACTAATCAATATTTGGTATTCTCACTGCTGGTAAGTAAGCGAACACATACCATCTTTGCTGAACACATTTAATTTTGTTATCCATGTAGAACAATTAATTTCCTCATTAGTATTTCTGTGGTGCTCCTCACTGAAGTATCTGAATTACTCATAAAAATTAATTGGTGCATCTTCTTAACACCCTGTGCAAGATGACACACAGAGGCAAAGACTCTCAGAATATGTGATGTTCAACACTGTAACATTTAAGAGTTATCTACCGTGTCCACGGTGAAGTTCATATGGCTGAATTATACCCCCAGGTCAATTTACATTCAACAGCAGACAGTGAATGTCTTTGACTGGAGCTCACATCTGCCAGGACACTGAGGGTTAGGAGGCCCAAGCTGACTAGCTAGATGGTACAAAGACATGGATGGATATGTCTGAAATCGTCTTAGGTGACTGCCTCAAGGATTCAGCAAGACTTCTCTGTGAAACATTTTTTGAACTTACAAATATAGCCCGTCCTCTCAGCCAGGTATTTAGTGTGTTCACCTCAAGAACTAGCCTATCCTATACCTAGAGATGGAAAATGAGCATCAGTGTCTCAGATCACGATATAGGTTACATTTTAACAGATTACATATGCGAATGCCTGGCAGGGATATAAGGAATCCTAAATACCAGACTCAGAGACCAAGAGGGAGGGATATTAGAAGGAATATATGCCAGAAAATCAGCATAGTTAGGCCCAGGGGCATATACTTTTTGAATCTCAAAAAAGAGCCACTTAGGCCTTTTGACTCCCGTCTTTGCTGAGATGAATCCTTTCCAGGACCTTTCCTCGAAGACTTCTGTGCCTATGGTCATCTGAAGTACCTAAGCAAGGTAGGCAGGGTTGTCCTGCGTTGCTCTTAAATTCTGCCTAGGAGGCCTGTCAGATGCCTTCCAGGTCACAGAGGTTACAGTTACCAAGTCTCACTACTTGCTGTTACCTGAGCATTAATGTGTGAAGCTATTCCGGGGCATCTGGCATGCTGTAACTGGCTGTCCTGTGGTCAGTTATTCATGTGTCCCTTCCCTTCCAGGAAAGAATAAGGCAGCAATCTTCCAGCCAAGAGTTTTCTTTACTACAAAGTGCTTTTTCGTCCCCTTGGGAACTCTATTTTCTTAGTCAGGAACCCTCTGTTTTCACACAGTTCTGCCTCACTCCCATGCAAAATTTCACGTTGCAGTGTTTTCACCTACCTGCAACTATTTTCCCACCATTTACCATCTCCTGACAAGAAACGTTTCATAGAAATGCTCTCCATGGTTCCTAGTTTCAGTTTTTTACCTGCTTGTTCTGAGCTCCCCATTCAGTATTGCATTTGATTTTATCTTTCCCACCTGATCAGATCTGGTGTTTCCTCCTGCACTGGCTGGTTCTGAAACTCTTCTCTATATCAAAGACCATGAATGTTCTTGTATCACTTCTTCCTATTAGTACTTTCCATTTCCAACATCCTTGTTACTGCAAAAGAAAAAAAAAATGATACCAGGTAGCTCTGTGATAATGATGGTTAGTACCATCACTGGAAACAATGGCCTAATTATGAGAACTATCAAAATGAAAAGTTTTATCTTATGCATATCCAAATTGAGTAAAATTCATACTTCAGTAGTGTAATAAAACATGGAAGCTAAACAGAGGTAAAAAATTCTCAGAGTGGACCATGATATTTATCTGGTATGATCGGGAATGCAGAAAGAGGATATAGAATTTGTGACATAGAGAACACCAAGAAAATTGCCTTACGTGTTCAGTAAAAGGGATTATCACCTTAATCCTTTTGAGATAGGTATAGCGAGTTCAATGTTATTAGCCGTATTGTGTAGGTCTTTGGGAAAAAAAGAAAACCTGTAAGACTGAGGGTTTGGTTAACGTGAAAGGCTGCTAACATCTGACCTATATAGCCACAAATTGCAACGTGCCTCATAAAGCTTCACCTCAGCTCCTACTGCTGGAAAATCCTTAGCTGCAGTTAGTAGACATCCGCTCAAAAGGTGGTTATTGAATACATTGGGAACATGTAGAATTTGTAACATAAATAGTACTAATATATGTCGGGAAGAACAGAGAGAGGTATGTGAACCATTTTTAACTTATAAAGGCCCAAGAGAGAGTTAATCTGAAAGAGCTAATAATTTCATATGTGTAAACTGTTAATATTTGTCTGATAGTGTTTCATTAAAGAAAATACTGTTCTGCTAAATTATTACAGGAATACTTAATACTATTTGCCCATTTTTGCCATGATCCAGTTAATATATTATTTGACAATTAATTTCATTATTCAGGAGCTCTGTAATTAATGAAGTGCTATTATGCAAATGATGTGTTTAATGGAAAACGTCGGTATTCAGTGGATAGATTCTTAATGATTTACACTGGTGTTGGTGTGTCCAACATTGTTTAATACCAAAATAATACAATGGGGCGTTCTGGTCCCGAGCCTTTTTGAATAGAAATTGAGGTTGCAGTTAGAAGTGTTTTCACAGGAATTCAGAGCTTTAGTTTTTACCTGAGAAGTCCCTAAACCTCTCTTGCATTTTGAGTAATTTAAAGACTTTTGATTGTAAAAGTTTAATTAGTAATTCTCTCAACAGCTTAAGATTCTGACACTTAGATAGGTTCATCCTGAAACCAGAGATAAGGCAATCAGCCAACTCAGAGTTAACAGCTCCTGACTGTCTTGCAAAAGGACAGTGAATTCTTTCCTTTACGCCCAGATGCCTGGCAGGTCTGTTCACAGGCAGAGAAAGAACTGGACCACAGTGCTCTTAAGGCAGAAGTGCGTAATTGTCACCTTTTCAAAGAGGAAATGGAGGTGATATGTGCTATCCTAAAGGAATGTCAAGTCAGGCTTGGGCTGGGGTGCCTCTCCTTTCTCATCAAATGTGGGAAAGCATTCACACTTCGTGTGTGTGCTATATGTAGTCAGAGCAGCACGGACTCATAGTTTTCAGTATTTTATAAAGCATACTTACTGCAATTTCAAAGCCAACCACCACAAACACTAAAGCTCCCGTGACCACCTCTTCTCTATTCCTGTTCAGTAACCACATTTTCTGCAGGACTAATTCACCAATATTTTTTTCTTAATAATTGGTTTTTGGGCTACAGTTTTCTGTATTGTTCAAGAATTTATTCTCAATTTAATTTATGTCTCTCAGTTTCCTCTCTCTCCTTACTCCCCTTTTACAGTGTTCATTCCCTTTCCCTCTCCCTCCTTTCCTATACTGCTCTTTCCCATTTAAGTACTTCTCACTTTCTTCAGTGCTTTATCATCTAATGCAATGTAATGTAATGTAATCAAATCTAATCTAATTTTTCTTGTTATTACTACCTACTGTCATCTCTCTTTCATCCCTTTGGATGGGATCAGACCATGAATTCTGTCACTCTTTAAATACAGGGGCTGAGGATCTCAGCTGGTGAGAATATGTGGATGTTGCTCTCCAAAGAGAGTTAGCTGACAGCTTTGAGTACGCAATGACTAAAATGAGCTTTTTGAAAGTATTCCCTACCATGGTGTTGAGAAGATAGTGAAAAGGAAGGGTTGTATATAAAATTTTCCTGGATATGTTATTTAAGGTAAAATGTGTCCTTCTAGGTTAAATATGATGTAGGAGAAGTGGTAAGAAATACACATGCTAAAGTAGCGTGTATCTTGAAGGAACATCTTAAAATCAAGTTCAATTTAAAAAAGAAGTGAGCCTATGTGTGTGTATACATATAAATATAAAAATATTAGAGAAACCTCATAGTTAACAAAAACCTTCAGGAGGTATTTAATGAGATCTTCTTTTTCAAATAATTTTTTAAATTACTTCCTAACTTCTTTGAGGGTTGGTTTGCTAAGAAATTATGTCTGAGAATATAAAATAAAAAATGAATATTACTATTTCAGTTAAAGTGATAGCACAATTATTCTCTTTCAAGATAGAAAATGTGCAGAACCAGCAGTGTTCCAAAGTGTGCCCAAGTAGAAGCACATTAAGAAGACATTAGCAGTATGGAGTCCAGAGCTGCATGCCAAGCATGGGGGGCTCAGGGCTTGTGCTCAGGTGGGCTCAGCTCTGCTCAGACAACAAAGGGCACATGATTGATTCTGAGAGTACAAAAAGGAAATTTAAAGTCAAATCCAAAAAGAGTTACGAAAAATGACAGATAAATCAATAGCTCTTCAATACAGCCTCTCACAAATTCCAACAAACAGGATTTGTTTAGGTGAGGACGCGTAAACACACACAATTTACCAAATTCCTATGGGATACATTTTTGTTCTTTCAGACCGAATAACATTTTTTCAGCACGAAAGTCACAGATGTCAAACAGTCAGTGGCCTGAAGACTGGTTGCTGTCTTACCTGTGTTTATTATAAACTTTCATGGAAATTTAAGCTACAGAATGCCTTCCAGTTATAAGGCACACATTTAAAAACACCTTTAAATGAGAAATTAGTCAATTGAAAACAGTGCATAATGGAAATGTTGTGAATAAACAGGATTTTCAACACATGCAGGGTTGTATTGTATTTCTCTCAAACAATAGTGATGTTTTAGATTGGAGATGACAGCACAAAGAGTATGCAAGTAAGTCAAAGCCCTGAAAACCTATTCCAAACCTATCCTGTCCTGTCCTGTCCTATCTTATGTGGGTTTATAAACTCATTTCTTAATCTCAAAGAGCCTGAACACCTTCCAGAGAAGTATTCATTACTGTGACTATGCATCAGTCACGTACATTTTGTTGACCTCTCTTCTTCCAGCGGAACAGCACACGTAGCAGTAGAAAGTAAGGACTTTTACTTCATAGAGTTTTAGCCTTTCTTCCTTCATTATTTTTTAAAATGTACATCTTATGATGTGTTTGTTAGAGAGGGCAATGTAAAAGAAACGCACTCCACACTGGGGGCAGCAGCAGATGAGATCTGTGATGGCACATTTTTCTGGAGGGTGTGGGTAGAGGGTAGGGAGAATAGGGAGCGCATTTTTGGATCAGCCTCTAAGAAATGCATGTCACCTGCATAGATGAATTTTACTGCTGCAGTAGAATGTTCTGTTATACTGGAAGACTAGAGCTGTCACCGATGCTTTTCATTTCTGAGATGAAGATTTCTGTTCTCTTACTATGTTGGGCATAGGCCATAAAAAATGCTATAGGGCCAAGAACTTGAACTTGATTATGTATTTTGTAGAATGGGCACCAAACTTATTCTCATGGGGAACCAGATCTGACAATCCAGCATCTGGTGCATACTTCATTTGGCAAAAGTCATTAAAGCAGACATAGCTACTGTAAAGGTACTGGTATTTCTGTGTGGACTTCATTTACACAGTGTGTTGCTGTTTCTGCACAGAAAGCAGTATAAAGACAGATCAATGGGGGAGGCCTGATGTGGAAGGTAAGGCTGTTTCATCCAGATGTTCTGCTGTATGAATATGGTTACACTGCTGCAGTGCCAGAACTGGGGTATGTGCTGAATGATGTGTTCTGCCATGTGTATTTATCAGTTTCAGGGTGTGCTATTCTGTCCACAAACTCTGCTGCAAAGATTCACAGAAAGTCTGTGCTCCATATCCTTCTACCACAGGAAACCGCTGGAAAATCAGCTTGATGTGCTCATGATGGCCTCTGTTGCTAGGAGATATGTGCTACTTCGAATTTCTTAAGAATTGAAGACATTACGTCAGGTACATCAGTAACCACTGTCCAGCTGAGGATTATGGAAAACACTAATAGCTGAGGTCAGGATTTTGCCTGCAATGTGGAATGAAGCCTATGGCTCAGTAGCTGAGGAAAGAAAGTTTATAACTCTTCAGAGCCTGCTTTCTGACACCAGTGCACTCCTGGAGTGTGGTCTGAACTGAAGGCATATAGATGCATTCCTAGTTAAATGATCTTTCATGAGAGTGTCATTAGGTGTTCTTGTTCAAGCACTAGATCATCTTGCTCTTAGCACTATGTTAGCAGTGAAGGAGTGATTCAAACCTGTACCATTTTCAAATTAGTGGCACTTGGTTCCACGCCATTTAATCAATTCACCTACTTCATCACTGTTTGAATGTTGATGACATAGCATATTGAAGATATGATTAATTAATGTGGGAATTCTCAGTGGCAGGGAAGAAAGGGAAAGGTTGGAGTGGAGTTTCTTACCAGGTGCTTCCCTGGAGGAGGGATTCAAAGCCCTTGGCATTTTCATGTCGTCAATTAGACACAGTCCTAGTCTGAATGGAGAGGTTATACGATCACTAGGATCAATGACTTACACAGGATTGACAAGTGCCTTCAGGTGTTTGTACTCAGAGGTAGAGTGGTGACAGCACAGCATGAAGGTAATGCTGGGCTGTGAATCTTATTTTCACAGACATATACTTCTCAGTGTATTTCTTCAGCAGGCCTTTAAGCCTGACAGAGAGACTACATTTTCTTTATGCCTTTCTCTCCCTAATGTCTGGCTTAACCAGCCACACCATATGCAAGGAATTGTGACCAAGACACCTGTCTGACTGTTAACTGTACAGTGACACAGTTTACAAAACTACTAAAAACCTGAAGTACCAAGCAAGGAGAGATGGGAGCATTCATAGGAATTTGTTCATAGAAGCAACCCAGGGAAGTCAAACTGCTTTGTTTTGAGAAGGGGGATATCCAAAATGCCAACATTTTAGGCAAAAAAACCCCCACTTGAATTGACTAAATTTGTGTAGGTTTGGTCTGAATTCAATCTAGACATGTATGCTGTGTTGAAACATGGGTACCAGAAACAGGTCCCTCTGTTCTTAGATCCTGCAAGGACTCCACCAGAGATGCTCTGAGATTTCAGGACTCAGTCCCATTAGTTTCACCTAAAAGGGTGGTGGCTTTTGACAGAAGTGTCTGCTTAGTAAGTAAGAGATTTGTGTTCCAGTGCTGCTCCAGAGGAGGAATGGATCTCTATCAGAGTGCCCAGATGACTGGGTTACAGACTGGCTCCTGGAACAGATGGCCTTTTATCATGGAGTGGGGTCAGCATGTAGCTAGAACTGCATTATTCATGAGAACAAGGGGAAAAAATCAAGTGATTATGTTTGCATTTTAGAATTCAACTTAGAGAAGGGAGTTGAGGTGTTATAAGTAATCCCTGGATTACTTCAATTTGTTTGTCATTCAACAGTTGTCCAATAAAAAATATATATTAAAAGTCCAGGTAGCTTTTATTGCAACCAGAAGTATGTGTCTTGTATGTATGCAAATATATATACACATAATAGACAAAATAGATTTGCAACATTCAGGTACATTTCTGAATTTTCACAAAACTGAAGATATAAGTAGTTATTATATTACATTACTGAAGTATCTCAGTTCTGGGGCAGTTAGATTTTCTGTAATCATGAATTCGCTTCGTGCTGTTCCTTATTTCGGACTGATGGACTTGAGACTGCAACGTTTGCTGTAACAAATGGAAGGAAATGGGCATCTATAAAGTGGGGTCTCATTTACCCTTCACTTTACTCAGGGTGTTTCTAGAGAAGATAATGCATTTTACAGTCTGTTCTGGTGATGAACGGTGATGCTCTGGATACCTTCTGATGAGAAAAAATAATTCAAAAGTTTTATCTGTGTCTCCTTATAGTGTATCCTGACAGAACTCAGTTTTAAAAGCAACAAATCCCAGTAAAAACTGTTGCTTCTTTTATTTTATTTCAAACACATGGATAGAAAGTTATGTATTCACATGGCAAGACAGTGAGATAGAATCTTTCTGAGGTCTACCTGATTTCCCGTTACAGTTGTAAATTTATTGCTTTTCATGGTAAAATTAACACTGGGGTATTTTCTAGGCAAAGAAAAACAGTTATTCTTTCCTGATAACTTGCAGGTGTCTGGTGTTCATTTCAAGCTCAGCAACAGAAGAATATAAATGGCAAATCACCAAGCTTATTGTCAGCATGCAGCTAATAATACATAATAATTATTAGTTCAGATGTATACAATGGGATATACATATTTTTCTAGGAGAAGCTTTCAGTACTTCCTTGGCAACTGCTTGATTTAATTACTACCCTATAGGCCATACAAAGGAAACTGGAATGTTAAAGTGAAATTTTTACCGTATATCTCCATGGAGGCAAAGGAAAATATGTTCCCTGAAATTACATCCTTGAAATAATTGTGTATGGGTTTGCAGCACTGGCTACTGTTAGGCAGTAGTTTCAGTGTAAGAAAACTATCAAATAGAAATATCTCAAAGCAATTTACTAACCATCATAGATGTGATTTTATTGCTTATCGTAAAACTACACTGCAGCTGTTCAAGAGAAGATGTACTCAGTTTTCTCTCTAAAGGTATCTGCAAAACTCCATCTTTTCTAACTGTTATGTGTGCGAAGAAACTGATTAGTCCAGGCTCCTTGTATCCAAAATCAGAGGCAAATGTTTTGCTGCTGTTAAGTTTCTTATTGCTCCGTGGATAAAAGTGCTTATGTCTAGATTGCTATCATAAGAATGGAAGAGGCTTCTGAGGCAGCTGAGCTCAGTTCCCTGCTCCTACGGGCTACATATAGACTCTTAGCGCATGCTCTGGCTGAACGCCAGCACCACGCTGGGACGAGATGCAAACTAAACCTCCTGTCAGCTTCGTCCTTTCTTCATGAGGGGAGTTGACTGAAAAGGATTTTTAATGTGCTGTGGTTAACATTGTCAGAACTACTGAAAAAATAAGAAGCTGCCTGTGCAGTTTTTATCCTATGTATCTTAATAGTCTTTAAGAAGAGAGTCAGCAAATAAATAGTACTGCTATCTGAATTTCTCAGTGAGTGGGCCCTGACTCACTCGAATTCTGCATCCAGAATTACAAGTTTACTTCTTGTTGTTTCTTTGCTGTTCCCATCACAGCACCTGGTATTTTTCAAAACACTAATGAAGAACTTGTCTTCATAACCTGAAATGAAGGGGGTAACATCGGCTCTGCTTCATTTGCAAGGAACTGATACACAGAGGACTGAAGAAAAACATTCACTTAAGAGTCCTGACTTCATTATAGATCGATTGTTCAGATCATGGTTCCAGCCAATGTCAAGTGCACCCATGAGCATGCAGGAATTCTGTGTATCCTTGAGGATTTTGAAAAAGAAGACCTCAGAATTACAGTTTGAACACATTTGGATTAAGTTACATATTTAAAGCACCATAGCTGTTCCTGGCTAATTCTACTACAGGAAAAAAGTAATTATTATCTCTTGAGTACTGAAATTATTTGTCTTAGAGAGGAAATCTGGCAGTGACTGTTCATTACAGACTGTCTTCTTCAAGGTGGTATTCAACTGATTTAACCCTGAAAATAGGTAGGCTACTGAAAGTAGAAGAACTAGTAGGAATGAGATCTCTGGAATTACTGAGAGTAAGAGAGAGATAAAAGACGTCTTTATCCACCACTTGTGGCCTACTGCAGGATTTTCAGGGAAAGTCCTTTTCTACACAACATAGTCACACACGTCTGCCGCTGTCAGGAGCTGGGGTATGCTCAGTATATGCTAAACTTTGCTTTCCAAGTTTCAACAGGTTCCCGTACAGTATGTGTGAACTGAGACTTCTTGAAAGGTTCATGACTTGGTTAATCAAGAGCAGTTTTTCATGTGAATAGTGAAAATCTGATCTCCATCAATTGATTTCATGGCTCTGTTAGTTTCTCAAAGAGAATAAATAAGCTTAACGACCAGAAAGTTAATGTGCAAAACCAGTTTTTCCTCATCTCACTCTCAGAATAGGCTGAACTATTTCTTTTGAAGCTTTACAGTTTATTTCAGCCTAAGCCAGGTACTCATCATGAAAAATGTACTTCTAAAGATTAAGATATATAGAGAAGAAAAAGCTACTGGGAAAACAGAGAGCAAAATTCAGAAAAATTTGTGAAGTGCAACAATATTTTATAGCTTTCTCTTTCTGGAGAAAAGTACTTCAACACATTTACTTTGATAGAATCTCTTGGGTTTATTGCCTTATTTACGTGAATATTTTCTATGAACAGTGGTGCAGAAACACTGACTTCATTAATGATACATGCAGCTAATTTCTTTGCAAAACATTTCTGAGGGAACCCATTGATAGCAATTAACTTTATTCTAAGAAAATACTTATGCCAAGGAGAAAAATATATCACAGCCACAAACAATAACTCTTGTGCTAACCTTTGGTTGTGCTAACTGGCTGGTTGGCCTTTCCATTATTAAAGAAAACACATCACTTAACTGAGCATTAGCCTGAATACCATTCAGTTTAAAAGCAGGAGCCAAACCCAATTAAAATATTTAGATTGTGTGCCAACAAAATAACAGCACAAAAATTGACTTAGCTTCAGTTCTTGAAGCTTGGATTTATGTTCATAATCTAAACTATCTTTATTAGATTTGACAATGGTGCATGAATGTAAGAAAGCATCACAAAGAATATACTATCTGTTCAGGTATCTAATGGCAAGATAACTTGTAAACTGACTTTATAAGGAAAGGTCTAACTAGGTTATATACATAATCCAACTCAAAAGTCTAGTGGTGCTTTCTGGAATAATGGAGAGACAATATTTTTTTTTGTTCATAATTTTCATCCCCAGAGTATTTACTGTATAAGCCTCAACCTTATTTTCTGGTTTCACATTTAATAGGGTGTTGTTGTACTTATATTTCTGTCTCAGGTGACTTTACATCTGTGAATTCTCCACATTTCTCGTCAAGAATGATGGTGTCACTTACCCTTCACTGAACAGCTCTGCTGAAGTCCTTTTCACATAGGGCTGTGAAGAGTTATCCCTCAAGTGTGAAGGTCATCCTTTTTCAAAAGTGGAAGCTTGAAATGACGTTACCACTGAACATGTAAAGGGTCTTTTATATGTTTCCATACAGTATTTGTTCATGGTTGTTAAAGATATTGGAGAAGAGAAACCATCAGTGCAATAAGAACTGTCCAAGAATGCTTTTTTTTCTCACACTGCTGCCTGAAAGTCACTGAAAGCCATTTCTTAAAACATAATTCCCTATGGAGAACTGTATTTACAATGAGACAAAGAGAAGGATTAAATAATATACGAATTTCTGTGCCTCTCACCATGAAGTATAAATTTCTAGGATTAGTCAAATAGATTAGACATCATAATAAAGGGGCCTTCCAGCCTCTATCAGAGCCTACAGCTTGTAATGTCTTTTTTCTAATTACTTATCCAGTTCAGATTTCAAGAGTTCTATGACTTTCCTTGAAATGCTGTTCCTAGTTCAAATTTTTGTCTTTATTTATTTTGAAGATTACATAAGCGTCTTCAGTATTTGCCCAAGGAATTGTGCTAGAGATGTTCCTATGTAGAGTTTCAGTTTGTGGGAGATCTTGCCTGTTTGATATTCTGATTCTTCTCCCACTGAAGTTCTGTGAAAGCCCTGCAATTAGTGCCAGGAGGAATAGGAACTAACTATAAATGAGGATGTTGGGGTAGCCACTAAAAAACAACTTCTACAGCACTTTGCCTTTGTCAGAGAAATAGATCTACCTCAGTCTGTGGCCTCCAGCCTTTTTGAGCTCATCACAGTCTCACATGCACATCAGAAAAATGTTCTCTGCATAATTCCTAAAAGACATGTCCTTGGGTTTTACTCATAAATTATGAGTAAAGCTGGGGAAGATAGGATTACTAAACAAAATGTCACAGGGTAAATCAACAGCTAAATGGGAGACTGTGATGGACTGTGCTGAAGGAAACTACAGGCCTTCCATTCTGGTGAAATTCCTTAAGGTCTTCCTTAGGTCAAATTGTATTCAATGCTTTTCTTAATATCCATACAGAGCCATAAAAATGGGCTAATGATAGTTGCATACGACTTCACATTCAGAAAAATAATTCAATGTAGTAAGCTTAAGAATATCATATAGAAAGATCTTTATAATCTTGAGAATTGGAGGTGCAGACAGATGAGAAAAAATAACATTATTCAGTAGAAGGCAAAGATATGAAATTTCCTCTACTTTCAACAGCTGATTAGATAGAAGCAGCAGGGGAAAAGAAAGAACTGGGTGTATAAGCTGACTACAAGATGTTTTCGAAAATAAGATTATGAAAAAGTCCAATGTTCAATGCTAATATCTCTTAAAATGCTAGATTTTCTTAGCTAGAGGAAAACTGAAGCCAGAATACATGCCTTCTTCCTTCTCCAGCTGTGTTGCTTGTAGAGGTAATGACCCCTATCCTGTTCCTAGCTGCTAATCACTTTTTTCTTCACGTTATTATGTGAGTGCCTTCTGACTCATTTTAGTCAAAGTGAGCCAGGTTATCTTAAAGATTTTCAACTGAAGATGAAAATGAGCTAACCCAGCTTATTTTGCCAGAAATAAAAGGGAGTAATCACTTAAGCAGCTTGGCTGGTGTAATCTAAGCAAGTCATAGTCTATCAGGGTATCCCTGACAAAAAGCAGAGCATAAAAGGGAACAGTAACCTCTGGTTACCCATAGTAACTTTTTATGGTTATCATAAAAATGGTAAACTCTGCACTAGTGTGATTAGAGGTGGAAGATAAGATGTAGCCATAGCTAAGAAAACACATCTGCCTTTGCATTTGAGGGTTACTTTTGAAAAACTGTGGAGCATAGATAAAATATCAGAAGACCTGAAGAAGAACAAATTTTGTGACTACCTATTAAAAAAGAGAGAAGCCACTGAATTACAGAACTTCTAGCTTAATTTCAATTCCTGGAAAAATTTTTGATGAAATAGTCAAACCTATGTCTAAGCACCTAGAAGATAACAAGGAGATAAATAACAGACAGCACTGATTTGTCACGAGTAAATCATGTCAAACCTGTTTAATTTCCTTCCCTGACAGAACTCCAGGAACTGTGAACAGGGGAAAAGCAATAGATGCCATATATTGACTTTCATAGGGCATTTGAAATTGTCTCTTGTGACATTCTCATAAGCAAACTCCGGAATCATAAACCAGATGAAAACTACCAGGTGAGTGTTAGACAGCTTTGCTAACAGAACCCATGGAGTCCTTGGCAATATTTCACTGTCAAAAAGAAGGAAGGATCAGGTGGGAATATACAGGGTTCTGTCATGGGTCTAGTTCTGTTCAATGTTTTTATTAACAAATTGAACTGAAATTGAATTGAAATGGAAAATATGGTTATTAAATTTGCAGATGTCATGAAACTGAGAGACATCACAAGGATGGAGGCAGGAATAAAGTTCAAAATGATCTTGACAAATTGGAGAAATGGCATAAAAATTGGATGAAATACAAGGTACAGCACTTAGGCAGAAATAATCTGCAATATGAAACCAGTAAGGGAACAGCAGGCTCACAAACAGGTTTCAAAAGAGAGGTCTGGGAGTTACAGGGGAAAACGGGGCAAGGATTTAATGCCAATATTTGTATGTTGCACTAGAGGAAACGTGTAACAGTTGGAGGTTATAGCAGAAAACAAAGAGAATGATCAGGAGTATAGAAAAATTATCTAAGAGAAAGGATTGAAAGAAATGGGATTATTTATTTAAACTGCAGCAAAGATATAGAAGGAAAATGGTAACTGCCTGCAGGAATTTTAAGTAACGTTGAAAAGAGAAAATATCTACACTCCTTGTGAACAAGGAGAGCAGGACAGACTGTGTCTTTAGATGAAGCACGAAAGATTAACTTAAACATAGAGGAGGGAAAAAATCTAATGATCAGCAGATTAATGCACATGAATCTTTTGCCCGTGAAGGCTGTGGAGTTCCATGTACAACTTAAGCATACACATGTCAGGAATGGCACATATAGATGACCTTGCCTTGAAGAGGATCTTGACTTTCCCACTAAATCTAATTTTTTGTGTGATACTATGACTATAGAGCACAATAAAGAAATATTCTCAGAAGTTTTATTTCATAATAACATTTCTTTATGAAAAGTTGAAGTCCTTCAGCAAAACCCTGTACGTACTTTGATATATGGAGACATCTCTTTACAGAAATAAGAGTAGGCACAAGGAATTCTCAGAATTAATTTATTAACACTACCATAATCTGAAACAACATAATGCCAATATGGAGGCCTAAATTAATGAAATTAAGATGAAGGAACTAATTGTAACTAAATACAGTAGACAAGAATTTGTTCTACAACCTTGGGAGGTTCTCATGGATGAATCTTAATGCCACTGTCTAAAATTTTGTAAACAGTAATAAGACAATAACTATTTTCATGCACAAAAAAGATTACTGAAAATACTGGGAGAAAAAGCATTCAGCTTTGCCAAAATGATAAATATATCATCAAAGTAGTTCTGCTTACAGAAACTTTATTAACTTTCAAGTCTTTATGAATGTCAGACTTGATCTACTGTGAGAACCTCTTGTTAAGTGGTAATGATCTGATTAAATCTCAAAGCTTTTTTTTTCAATTTATGATATAAATGCCATTAACTGCCTGAAATTCCATGGATTTACAGCAAACTATGACCAAGAGGTACAAGAGACATGGATTATAACGTGGGGAAAATGTCATGAAGAAGACAGCATATTATAAAATGGTGAGACTGGGTGGTAATTTCCCATGTGACAATTTTATTTTTCTCCTTAGCAACTACTGTTAATGTGGATTTGATTCTAAGAAGACTAAATGAAAAGGCAATTAATAAACAATTAAACTTTGTTAACATTATTCATAGTTTGAGATTTCTCTGTATGTTGTTTTTAGCCTCTTACAGATAAACTTAAATAGTAAGAAAGATTACAAGACAGTATACATGCATCTATTTCCTAGAAATTATTTCATCTACTTTTACTCAGCCTTTGAAATTAGAAAAGAGGATTCTACTAGTAACATGTTATTCTTTTTTTTTTTTTTTTAAACTGGATTAGAATCTGTACTTTGCTTATTGCTACAGGAATAAACCTGTCTCTCAATAGAAATCCTTAGTACTATGTCAGCTAACCTCACCATTTCAGGTCTGGACATATGTTATTTAAGAAAAAACAATTCTTTCTTTTCAAATTTTAGAAATTTTTGTTGGAATCTCTACCTTTGAACTAGCATATACGTGTATTTTTTTCTGTTCTATGCATCAGATAATTGGTTTCCAGAATGAACCTGAAATAAAACCTATTCCATCATTGGAAAAAGGGGAAAATTTAGCTATTTAGATATGTACTGGACTGCAGTGTCTCAAAGGAAATCTGCCGCAATCCCATCAAAATTTTATGGAAAACAGTTATTGTCATGATAAAATACTTTTGTCTTATAGGGTCAATGTACTTCACATTTTTTTGTTTTACAACAGTGAGTGGTGAAACTATCACAGCAGTGAAGTATTTTGCCATAGAGCTTACTATAGTCACAGAGTCAGAGAATAGTTGAGGTTGGAAGGGACCTCTGGAGGTCATCTTCCCAATCCCCCTGCTCGAGCAGGGCCACCTAAAGCAGGTTGCCCAGGACCATGTCCAAACTGCTTTTCAGTATCTCCAAGGGTGGAGATGCCATAACCTCCCTGGGAAACACGTGTCAGTGCTTGGTCACCCTCACAGTAAAAGGATATTTCCTGATGTTTAGACGGATTCTCCTGTGTTTCAGTTTGTGCCCATTGCCTCTTGTCCTGTCACTGGGGACCATTGAGAAGAGCCTGGCTCCATCTTTGCACACTCTCTTCAGATATTTCTACACAGTGATGAGATCCACCATGAAACTTCTCTTCTCCAGGCTGAACAGTCCCAGCTCTCTCAGCCTTTCCTCATATGAGAGATGCTTCAGTTTCTTAATCATCTTCGTGATCCTTTGCTGGACTCTTTGAATATGTCTCTTGTACTGAGGTGCCCAGAACTGGACTGTACTCCAGGCATAGCCTCATAAGTGCTGAGTAGAGGGGAAGGATTACCTCCCTCAGTTGATCGGCAACATTCCTCTTCATGCCACACAGGATGCCATTCACCCTCTTTGCTGCAAGGATACAGGCCCACCTCTGGCTCATGTTCAACTCTGTTCACCAGAAACCTCAGGTCCTTTTCCACCAAGCTGCTTTCCAGTTAGTCAGCTTCCAGCATATACCAGTACATGGGATTATTCCTCTGCAGCTGCAGGACTTTGCACTTTCCATTGTTGAACTTCATGGGGTTCCTGTCAGACAATTTGTCCAACCTGTCAAGGTCCCTCTCGATGGCATCACTATCCTCTTGTGTATCAGTCACTCTTCCTAGTTTTGTGTCATCTGCTTACTTGCTGAGGGTACACTGCTCAGTCTTGGGTATACTGGTGGATGAAAAGCTGGACAGGAGCCGGCAATGTGCACTCACTGACCAGAAGGCCAACCATCTCCTGGGCTACATCCAAAGCAGAGTGGCCAGCAGGTTGAGGGAGGGGATTCTTCCCCTCTGCTCTGCTCTGGTGAGACCCCACCTGCAGTCCTGCCTCCAGCTCTGGAGCCCTCAGCACAGGAAAGACATGGACCTGTTGGAGCAGGCCCAGACAAGGGCCACAAAATTGATCCGAGGGATGGAACCCCTCTCCTGTGAGGACAGGCTGAGAGAGTTGGGGTTGTTCAGCCTGGAGAAGAGAAGGCTCCAGGGACACCTTGTTGCAGCCTTCTAGTACTTCAAGGGGGCTTCTAAGAAAGATGGGGACAGACCTTCGATCAGGGCCTGTAGCGATAGGACAAGGGGTAATGGTTTTAAGCTAAAAGCGGGTAGACTGAGACTAGATCTAAGGAAGAAATTTTTCAAAACGAGGGTGGTGAAACACTGGCCCAGGGTTCCCAGAGAGGTGGTAGCTGCCCCATCCCTGGCAACCTTCAAGGTCAGGTTGGATAGGGCTCTGAGGAACCTGATCTAGTTGAAGATGTCCCTGCTCATTGCAGGGGGATTGGACTAGATGACTTCTAAGAGTCCCTTCCATCTGAAAGACTATGATATGGTTCTATGATATGGTCATCTAGGTCATTAATGAAGCAGGATCAGATCCACTATTAACCCCTGGGATATACCACTAATTACTGTCTTCCAATTAGACTTCGTGCCACTGATCACAACCATCTGAGCCATTCAGACAGTTTTCAGTCCACCTCACTGACTTTCTATATAGCCCATATTTATCACCGTCTCTATAAGAAGCTAAAAAGAGAAGCTATGACAAAGGAGATGAGAGAGTGTCAAAAGCCTTATTGAAGTCAAGGTTCACAATATCCACTTCTCTCCCCTTGTCTACCAAGCCAGTCAGTTCATTGTAGAAGGTTATCAAGTTGGTCAAACATGACTTCACCTTGGTGAAGCCATGCTGACTGTTCCTGATCACCTTCTTGTCTGTCTTTCATGTGCCTGGACATTTTTCTCAGGATCAGATGCTCCATCACCTTTACAGGGATCAAGGTGAGCTTGTTTGGTCTGTAGTTCCCTGGGTCCTCCTTCTTGAAGATAGGAGGGACATTTGCTTTCCTCCAGTCCTCAGGCACCTCTCTCAGTCACCATGATCAACCAAATATAATAAAAAATGTCCTTACAATGACAACAGCTAGCTCCCTCAGTGCTTGTGCGTGCTGCCCATCAGGACCCATGGATTTGTATGTGTCCACTCTGCTTAAGTATTCCCTGACCTGATACTCTTCCACCAACAGTAAGTCTTCATTACTCCAGACTTTTCCTCCTGATCTCAGGGATCTAGGATTTGTGGAGGCCAGTCTTGCTACTAAAAACTGCAACAATTATTTACTGTTCATAATGCTGGTATTATTTAAATTAAAGTTGAGAGGATGAAACATATTCATTTTGCTCATTCCAGCATTGTGAATACTAGCTCTGGATTTTATCTGAGAAGATGATAATACCTGTAAACAGACATCTGCTGTGGTAGATGTCCAGACTGACTGTCCCAAAGGCATTCTGTTGTCTGAAATGTAGCCAGGAAAATGTTAAAATGTATCTTCGTGAACAACATATTCCATGTTCTCTGGAATGTGAAATTATAATATATTTGCTGTCTCCTTCAGAAAATTTGGATGGCTTTCCAGTATGTTTGCATGTTTCAGTCCAATAATTTTTTTTTTCTTTCTTTTAAGCAGAGGGATTTTTAGCTTGTACAATGAGGCAGCAAGATAATATTTATTTCTTGGTTCAGAAAACCAGACCAGTCCTAATGGAGATTAAAAACTGCTTCCCTCATTTAGAATTTTAAAGGTTTTTGGTCATGCTCTCTCCTAGCATCATTCCATCACCAAATATTCATTCCTGTTCTTGAAATCCTTTCACTTCCATGATCCACCCATAAGAGTGAAAGAACACTACAACAGTAGATGAACAATTTGTTCCCTTTCAGAAGAGAGGCAATTCTGTGCTGGGCATAAATTTTTTTGCAGCCTCCTTTGGTGAAACACCTTTCACATAGCTCTAGATATCTACAGACATCTACATCTGAGTCAGCTGATCAGATTCACTTTGTAATTGATAGGGGGAAATATGTAGTTTACATACAACCCCTTTGACTCATTTTACATACTAAAGCATACCTACTTTAGGGTGAAACAGTAAAAATAATTTCCTATCTCCAGTAACTATAAAGAAATCCACATGTGAAGAACCCAGTGTCTGTGGGAGAGACCCTTTCCCAGGGGGGCTGACCCAGTTTTTCAAGTTGCATCTCTAAGGCAGCAGGGAAAAGTTTCTATCTTGGTGCCAAGACATCAAGGACCAACTCCCTCATGTGCTCTGTGTTGCTTTGTGAATTATTGGACTGATGACTATTCATGGCAATAAGTGAAGAATGAAGATGACCCAGACTCTGCCCTTTATTTATTTTTTTATTTATTTTGCTGAAAGGCAGTCATTGCTAATGGCTAAACTGCAACATAAGTAATCTCACACCAACAATTAATTGCTGAATTTTGGAGGGGAGTCCCAAAATGAGCTGACTGAAAACATGCTGTTTGGATATTTTTTCAGGGTAAAATTTTTGGGAAAAGGTTGAACTACTGACAGGTACTCAATTAGCAAGTTAATAAACACTTTTTTTTTTTCTTTTTGTTTTTTACTGTGCAAAGTCAGGACTTGATGTCCCATAATCAAAATATTTAGCTTTTATTTAAAAAATGACTTTGCAATATGGATTTTTACTAGTTAAATAGTAAACTACATGCTTGCAATTAGACAATCATTTTTTGTTAATGAAGAAAAAAAGGTTGACTTATGAGCCATGCTGCTTATCTGGTCTGAAAACCCCAAAGTCTCCTGTGCTACATACCCTATAGAATGAGAGGGAAAAAATAATAGAACTCTGTTTATCTTTGATCAATATCACCCACCTTTTTAATTGCAAAATTTATGTTCTAATATTCAAATTAGTAAAACATTCTTTATATTTTAGAAGAGTAACCATTTGCCTGGATTGAGAAGATCTGAGATTCCTTTATAACTTCCTCCTCCCCCGACTTTTGTCATTTAATTTATCAGGTGTTCAGATATAGACACTTTAAATAGGAATTATTAATCTGGAAGCATACACTTGTGGTCATCAAAGTTCAAGGCCCAGTTATAAAGTTTTTTTAATTTACAGAAAGATGGTTGCTACAGGCTCTCTGGGTAATTCCGAGTGATGTAAATGAATTATGTTACGGAATAAGAAGAAGGAACTAGTACAGTAGATAAAGGATTGTTCTTTACTATAGTGCTAGTAAAAACATTAACAAAGAAATTAAAAATATACTAGAAAAAAAATTTACATTGACTTGCAACGGAGTATCTATTCTGTCATGGTCTCATGCAATTATGTAGTTTCTTCTGATTTAACAAGCATACTGTGATAGCATCTATTTTTTGTACAGCTAGGTTGTGCACTAAGAAAACATACAGCTGCTTCTGTCATTAGCAAATAAGGAAAAAGAATAATTTTCATTGACCTTTCTTTGTAAACAAAATGTAGAGAATATTTTGTTTTTCACCAGCACTCCAGATATCATATCAGCATGTCATACAATGGATATGATTGAATAAGGTTTATAAGTTGCTACGCGTCTTTAATTTTATCTTTTATGGCAAGGGAAAAACCTTTCATTTCAGTGCCATATATTTAAGATAAAATGTCTTCATTACACTTGAAAAAGCATTCTGGGGAACTGTTTTAAGTTTTCATTTGAAGGAAAATATTGTATGCTTCCCTTTTGTTCTTTTATTTTTAGATACATTCATGGATAATATTTCTACTGAACCATATGCCCAGACATGTTCCTGTCCACTTCTTTCATCACTTAGTAACTAGCTTTTTATTGCTTTGTATGGCTTACAATGAAGATCTATATGCAGGTAAGTTTAAATGAGTTTTCAATGCTTTTATTATGTTGCATTAGGAGTACAAGTCTGATGTGTGGCTGAGGAAGCCCTCCTTTTGAGTCATGAGGTTCAGAAAGGACACCCTTGCTTTCTAAACTCCTTCTCAGAGAAGAGTCTAGGTGTGGCAAGGTCCAATCTTAGTTCCAGACTTGGTCAATGGCTATGTCTAAAGGATTGCATGTGTAGCCACTTACCAGAGTCAACGTTTGCCTGTCAGAGCCCTTCCAAGGACTTTCACTGAAACAGCTTTGCAAAGTTGAAAAAATATATGGTTTATTAAGGCAACAGATATAATAAATTTGGAATTGCCGTTGATAAATACACTTACTGCAAAAATTGAGCTTGAGTTAATGGTTTAACGCTTTTGTTAATGATATTTTCCTGGGGAACATCCAACGTAGTCAGAGGTGCAAATATTACAGAGGTGCAAATATTACCAAAGAGGCTTGGGGAGGAGAGAGGTACAGGCACATTTATCCATCCGATAGTTGGAGATCTCATCCTCAAAATGGGAGATTCTCATTTATACTCTTGGTGTATTTTGTATATGTATATATTGGTGTATATTGGTGGGACTAAGTCAATCATCATGTGCTGATTGGCTCTTGACAAGGGTCTGGAAGGTTGATGGGGCCCGATGAGTCAGTATGGGGAAGGGGAATTCGTACAGGTGTACAGGAGTCTTTGTGGCTTTATTGAAGCAACATGGGGCTGCGAGAACTTCACCTCACCCCAGGCGTCACCCAGTAACAATAGACTGTCAGACCACAACCTGTCACAATTGCTTTTGAAAGACAAGCATGTTGCTCAAGTCAGACCCTGCCATCCACTGCTGACTCAGTGATTTACAAGTCTGTTGTCCCACATACTGTAACACGTGACTGATTTATTATCTTGGTGTTGATTCAATGCCTTTCTTACAGTTACTAAATTAAATTTTGTTGCTTTTACTATACAAGACTAGTTCATAGTAAAACAAACATGGAATCTAGTATCTGTATTAACACTGTCTTTAATAAATTTTATCATAACTGTGACTGTCACCTGTATTTGATCATACAACACAAACTCTTTAACATGCATTGGATAAGAAAGCAGATTCCTGTGTAACATGTGAGTAAACGTGTTAATAAAAGGATAAAAATAAAAAGAATCCTAAAACCCCTAAAAAACAACCCATGAAACCTCAGCTCATTCTCAGACACCTGTGGGAAACTGAAGTTTGTAGAATTTGCAGGACGTTAATAAGAAACTTACTAGATCAAAGCCAAGGCAGTTCAGAAAAGGAAGATCCCATCAACCAGGAGATTTCCCCAGCGACCATGTTGTCTGTGCCTACTGCAACGTATGTATCCATAATATTGTATGTTTTCCAAATCAGTACACACCTGTCACAAATGTAGGCTTTGCAAAGGAAGTACATGTTGTAGTGTCAGTTAGGCTGCATGCAAATAAATGGCAGATGCAAAGCAGTAGCTGATATAATAACTGCTTTGGTTAGAAGAAATTTGATTCAGTTCCCTGAAAGGATAGGCAACTTCTTTTAATATTGCTTTTATTTCTAATTTTACATTTATTAGGGATGGAAACGATATTTTAAACACAGGAGAAATTATTGTTACACCTTACAACAAGGCATAATAATTGTTAGATTGGAAATGTTCTCTGTCGTAACATACATGAAACTATTTAGAATACATTGGCTAATAAATAATTACCCTTCTTTGGCTTGTGTATGCAAAACATTGTTAAACATATATTTTTTAAACAATACTAAGAAAAAATTATAATGAGTATTGTAAATAGACCAGGGAGTCTGCAAACAGAGAATTCTGTCAGGTTCATTGGGAATAAAATCCCAATCTCTAATGCAAAGGACAACTATAACATTTCATAATTGGAGAAATAAAACCTCCCTATTTCTGCAGACAGAACTCAGTTTTTGAAAATTCTCCTATCATCTGAAATGAGTAGATTATTCTCCTAGAATGCACAGAGAATTCACCACTTGTGACCAGCTGCCAATTAGATTTAACTCCATTCACCACAACTCTCTGGGCTCAGACATCCGGCCAGTTTTTTACCCAGCAAAGACTAAACTTGTCTAAGCCATACTGTACCAGCTTCTCCAGGAGAATGTTGTGGAAGATGGTGTCAAAGGCTTTACTAAAGTCCGGGTAGACAATACCCCCAGCCTTTCCTTCATCCACTAGGTGGGTCACCTGGTCATAGCCAGAGGTCAGGTTGGTCAAGCAGGACCTGCCTTTCATGAACCCATACTGGCTAGCCCTGCTCCCTTCATTGTCCTGCACATGCCCTGTGAGTACCTTCAAGATGAACCTCCATAATCTTCCCTGGTACGGAGGTCAGGCTGAGAGACCTGTAGTTCCTGGGATCCTCCTTCTGGCCTTTCTTGTAGATGGGTGTCACATTGGCAAGCATCCAATCATCAGGGACCTCCCCTGTTAACCAGGGCTGGTGGTAAATGATGGAGAGTGGCTTGGCAAGCTCTCCTGCCAGCTGTCTCAGTACTCTTGGGTGGATCCCATCACGCCCCATGGACTTGTGACTGTCTAGGTGGCTCAGCAGGTCCTTAAGTGATTCCTTCTGGATTATGGGGCATTTATTCTGCTCTCCATCCCTGTCTTCCAGCTCAGTGGGCTAAATACCCTGCAGATACCTGGTCTGGCTATTAAAGACTGAGTCAAAGGCAGTATTAATTACCTCAGCCTTTTCCTCATCCTTGGTGACAATGTTCCCCTCACATCCAATAAAGAATGGAGATTCTCCTTGCCTCTCTTTTTGTAAAAACTTATTTTGTTATCCCTTACGACCGTGGCGAGACTGAGTTCTAGCTGGGCTTTTGCCTTTCTAATTTTGTCTCTGCATGGCCTAATGAGATCCCTGTATTCTTCTTGAGTTGCCTACCCCTTCTTCCAAAGGTGGTAAACTCTCCTTTTTTTCCTAAGTCCCAGCAAAATCTCCCTGTTCAGCCAGGCCGGTCGCCTTCCCCACCAGCTTGTCTTATGGCACATGAGGACCGCCTGCTGCTGCGCCTTTAAGATTTCCTTCTTGAAGAATGTCAGGCTTCCTGTACCCTTTTGCCCTTCAGGACTGTCTCCCAAGGGACTTTCTCAACCAGTGACCTGAACAGGCCAAAGTCTGCCCTCCGGAAGTCCACGGTAGCAGATTTGCTGACCCCTCTCCTTACTTCACTCAGAATTGAGAATTCTGTCATGTCATGGTTGCTAAGCCCAAGATGGCCTCCGACCACCACATCTCCTACCAGTCCTTTTCTGCTCATAAACAGCAGGTCAAGCAAGGCACCTCCCCTGACAAGCTCGCTTACCAGCTGTGTCAGGAAGTTATCCTCCACACACTCCAGGAACCTCCTAGACTGTTTCCTCTCTGCTGTGTTATACTTCCAGCAGATGTTCCGGTAAGTTGAAGTCTCCCATAAGAACATGGGCCAGCAATTGTGAGACTTCTGCTAGTTGCTTGTAGAATGCTTTGTCTGCTTTGTAGTCCTGGTTGGGTAGTCTATAACAGACACCCAGCAGGATATCTGCCTTGTTTGCCTTCCCCCTCATGCTTACCCATAAGCACTCAACCTTGTCATCACAATCGTTGACCTCTGTACAATCGAAACACTGCCTAACACACAGAGCCACCCCATGGCATCTCCTTCCTTGCCTATCCCTTCTGAAGAGCTTATAGCCATCCACTGAAGCACTCCAGTCCTGTGAGTCATCCCACCATGTTTCTGTGATGGCAACTAAGTCAGATCTGTCCCGCTGAGCCATGGCTTCCAGATCCTCATGTTTTCTGTCCATGCTGCGTGCATTGGTGTAGATGCACTTGAGCTGGGCTATTGATTTCACCCCCAACTCTGGCATGCCACCTTTAGGCTCATCTCTAGTGAACCTGGTTTTATCCCCTTCCCCCTTCCAATCTATTTTAAAGCCCTCTTGATGAGTCCCAACAACTCATAAGCGAGAAACCTTTTCCCCCTTGGAGATAGCCGAACTCCATCTGCTGCCAGCAGGCTTGGTGCCATGTAAGCCTCTCCATGGTCAAAAAACCAAAATTCAGCTGATTTCACAAGCCTCTGAGCCACATGTTAACCAGGTGTGTTTTCCTGTTCCTTTCAATGTTCTCCCCTGCCACTGAAGGGATTGAGGAAAATACTACCTGTGCTCCTGCTCCTTCAACCAGTTTCCCCAGCACTCTGACATCCCTTTTAATGGCTTTTAGACTTCTTTGCACAAGCTTGTCACTGCCAACGTGCATGACCAACAGCGGGTAGTAATCAGTGGGCCGAACCAGACCAGAGAGTTTCCTGGTGACATCTCTCAGCCAGGCCCCAGGGAGGCAGCAGGCTTCCCTATGGGTTGGGTCCGGTCGGCATATTGGGTCCTCTGTACCCCTCAGAAGGCAATCGCCTACGACAATTACCCTCCTTTTTTTCTTAACAGAGGCAGTTGTAATGTGTGGGGCTGGCTGACTCACCCTAGACACCCCCTTGGATGGGCCTTCATCTATATCCTCATGTGCCTGGCCCTCAAGTTCCAGAGCCCCATGTCTTTTGTGTGAGGGCAGCTGGGACGGTGAGGGAGGCCGGGAGGGGATTTGCCTGCTGCCCCGAGCAGGGACCTGTTTCCATTCGCCCTCGTCTCTTAGGTCCCCTCCTCCTGCCTGGTGGCAGGAGGGTAGGGAATCCTCTGCTTCTCATGGAGCCTCCACGGGCTGCCTCTGCCCCAGGGATGGCCGGGTGCGGCTCCACCGATCCATCTCTCTCTCGCACTCCCTGATGCTCCTCAGCCTCTCCACGGCCTCTGTCAGCTCTGCCCCAGGCTGAGCAGGTCGCTCACCTGGTCGCACTGCACACAGACGTTGTTGCCGCTGGCCTTCGGCACAAGTGACAGGCTCAGGCACTGCCGGCAGCTGGACACTGGGACAGCCACGTCCTTAAGCTCTGTCTGGGTTGCCACATTCCTTCTGGCAATGGCTTTCAGCTGAGCGGAGACCATAGCTGGGCCTCTTCTGGGAGGCCACTCATTGAGAGATCCTCTAGAGCCAGGGGTGACTGCGCCCTGCCTGCACACCTTCCCTGCACGCCCTGCCTGCACCGACTCCGGCGCAAACTGGGAATGGCTGGAGATGAAAAACAGTCCCAGGAGTGGACATGAAAACGTGAGGTCTCATCCCCCACCACTGAGCTGCCCTTCTTTCCTTTTCTATGGGACACTGCCCTAAGTAAGGTTCAGGTTTTGTTTTCCTTCTAGCATTTGCAACACTGAGAAAGCCCTCTAAATCAGCGGTAGTATTCTGGTGCGAAGATCAGTTCCAGAACTCATCAGGATAATCTGTCAATGTCCATACTATAAAAAAAAAATTAACGAGTAAGTCAGCATTCATGTAAGTTAGTTACCTAATTTGTGACTCTGATAATAGGGTGGACAAGAGTTTTGGGTCTTTATTGGTTTAAGGAACATTCAACATTTATTTATATTTGACCATGGGGCACTATGATGGGTTATTGTTAGGTGGTCTTTTTTATTGTCCTGTGGTTGCTACCCTGCATTGTTTCTAATGTTTTTGGTGTATGAATAATTTATTTCTTTTTTGATTTCAACTTTGACATCCAGATTTACTCAGTGATCAATTTAAATTCATTTTGAATACTTATGAATTCTCTGAGATTGCGTTTCTTAAGAAGGTCAATACAAGGTCTGTTGCTCAACACCATTCCAAGTACCACTTTAAATATGTATCATGCCATGTCCAAACACTACATTAATGATTTTTAATTTTAATTTTACATCATTATAATGTTTATTATTAATAATATTATTTATATATTTTATTATTTTTAATATTATTCAAAATGAATTTACAACTCTATTGATTAAGGAGTTCAATTCACTAGTTCTCTTGTTTCTGTCTTTACACACAGTTTTGCCTTCAAGGAAGAGCTTCACATTTCCACGTAGCTCAAGAAATGACATTTACAATATGTATTATTTTGGTTGATTTAACAGCATTTCTAGAATATGCTTGTATTACTTTGTATGATTTTTGTGTTTCTCCCTCGTGATGTTGTGGCCATGGGACTATACTCAACCAGCCTCCTGTGTTTAATTTTCAATGTCTCTTAGGCTTTGTATGTCATAGCAGAGATTTGCCTATTTTACCCTTTCTAAAACAGAAAAGATCTCCAAAATTAAATGTAGTTACATATATGTAAAAAGGCTTATATAGGTGGACAATACAGTACTGTAGTGCAGGTTTTTACAACATAGTTGTGATAACAAAAAATAATTTCCAAAGTTATCATAGGTATTGCAACAAAACTTTCCAACACAATACCGCTTTTGGATAGAAGTATATAGAGTACTGTAGGCATACTGACCAAATTAGTGTCTCCATCATCTGCTTGTTTCATCCTGACTTTGAACAAGTGTTCTGCCTTGGCCTTTTTTCTTTGTTTTTGAATGACAATACTGTTATTAATAACATCAATAAAGATCCCACTCTACAGCTTGTTAATACCTTTTGTTCTTCTGTTGTGGTCATTCTGTTGGCTTTATTTGCTCTGAAAAACTGTTGGAAGAGACTGTTCTTTCATGTATGTTGAACTAAATACGAACAATTTTAGGCATGCGTGTGAAATGTGAGTGGGTGCAAAGAATCTCAGCAACATCTAGTATTGTCACACAAGTTCATTCATTACAAATATTACGTTATTAGATTAAAAAGACTTTTTGCCTCTTTTCTGGTTGTACTTTTTTAGAGAGAGATGCTAACATGATCCAAAATAATTCTAAAAAAAAAATATCTGAAAGTGTTTTCAAGGGCAAAAAGTGGTACTAATGGAGAGAATAAAGAATTGTCATCAAATGAGTTTAGCACAAAGAATGCTAGCAGTAAGAAGATTAAGAAGAGACTGACTCCTGATAGATGAATGCCTACTAAAATATTAAAAAATAAACCGTCTCAGCCTTTCCTCAGGGCTCGTAACTTAATGGCTGGAAACTGAAAACAAGCTGCAATTAACAATGATGGGTGATGGGGGCTAAAACTGAGGGCATTTTCCTGAGAATAATGGTGGATACTTTAGCACTTGAGATCAAAACTGAATTATTTGCCAGAAGATATTATCTAGCTCAACCAGAAGCCATGTGTTTGATTTGGGAATCACTTGGTAAAAATAATGGCCTTTGTTATGCAGGGAGTCAGACAAAATTATTAAAATGGTCTTTTCTAGCCTTAAAATCTATGAAACTGAAACTTCTGTTGACAATTTCATTGTGATTTGAAGGCACTTGGCACACAGACATATGAAGGCATATTAAAATAATGAAAAAATGTCAATGTGGCTCCCTAGAAGGTAAAGCAGATGATCAAAATGCTCCCTTTTGGCCTTCAGTGATATGCTAGTGAAATTCAGAGCATGGTTAATTTCTAAGGCAGTCATAAGTAGGAATAAATCTTGACTTTTCACTGTAGAGACGGCATGGAGTCCTGCTGCTACTGTTAAAAACACTATTATTTGTAGTCGTCTAGTGAAGCTGATTTTTAAAGCTTGCTTAGTTTTTCTTGTCAATTCTTACTGTTGACATGTAATGACAAGGCAAACAAACATAAGTCTGATTGCTTTCAATACTAATTTCTGTACATTTCTGCTCATTTACCTTCTGTAAATGAGAAACCTTTAAATGTCATTAAGTTATATTCTTAAGATTCTAATCGGTGACTTCGGAAATGATGCAATGTTTTTTTAATATTTTCACTCCGAAATTTCTGCTCTATCCTTTCAATTTTAACTTAATTTTACGGTAATTTTTCAAAATGCAATCCCTTATTTTTTACTAATTACTAAAAAAATCCACAGTACATAAAAAAATAAACTTGCAGGTGATGCATACATGCAGAGTTTCTAACAAGGACATATATAATACAAACCTGAAAATATTTCATTTTAACTCATGATATGATTCACTGCTGCTCTCGACCAATGCAAAACATCTGCAGTATTGAGGCTTCACAATGACCGCTGTCGGGTACAAGCCAAAGCTTACTTCTGAAACTGCCTGCCTGCAGACATACCTTTGTATTGATTAAAAAAAGTTAAAGAAATTTAAACTCAATAACATCAAGGAGTTATTAAGCAGACATCTTTACTGCAGCGCTGGGTGCATGGGAGATATCTCCTCCTAACATGCGTGCGCTGAAACAAAAGTTCATCCTTTATATACCTTAAGGACATGAATATTCACACAGTTTCCAAGAAATCACCGCCTCCTTGCTCATCTACTACATTTGCGTAATGCTGGTGTTGCAAAACTGCACTACGCATGCGCGGGGGTCTCGGGTGGTCGTCGGTGGTCGTTTGGGGAGTCAGCCCCTGCTCCTTTTTGCCTTTTATGGTCACAGGTCTCTTGAGGATAATTTCTCCTCCTTGGATGTTTGCCCCTTCTGTTGTTCAGCCAAGCGGTTCCTCCTTATCATCCTTGTTTGAGCACTCCTGCCAGTCTGTCCCTATGCTCAAAGTTAAGATATCTTCTCTGTTCTCTTTAATCTCTCAGTCCTTGCTCTTAACTCTTCTTTGTTTTAATTTTCATGAGGCCTGCTTTCCTCTACAATGTTAGCATTGAGGCAAATACAGCCTAAGGACTATGACAGTAGGCCGTTAAACATAATCACACGGTTATTAGGCTAAAGAATTCTATATTAAAGTTAAACTAATCATGTAATCAATAACCTTCCATATATTAAGAAATTTGCAAAATTTACAGTTGATTAGTGACACATGCTAAAACCTTATAATTGTTTTAGATCCTTGTTTCAGTATAAAGGGTTGTGGTAGTGAGACCAAGGTTGTGTGAAAGGCCAGTCCTCAAATCATGGTATGTCTGTGCTTTATAGACTTTTAATTTGATCCTGCCTCTTATGTAACTTAGCTTCCAACCACCTGTTATGTTCTGGACATGACTGGCTTAGTATTTTCTCATTAGTACTATTTAAATTTCATTTGAGCCATTGGTCTTGTCCTTCTAGTGGGCTATACGGTTATAACAATTTAAAAAAAACCACAATAGCAATCTTAACTAATACTTACTGCACAGGATTTCATTATTAGTTCTAAATGAGATTGGGAGAACCCTTTCTATTTTATTCTTGTAATCATTTGTGGAAATAAAATATTACTTGGACGATAAATGTTATAACTTGTCAAAAGCTCTGCTTTTATTCAGATAGTATTAATAAATTATAATTTCACAAATCTCTTTTAATACCATGCATTTACTTATGTTTCTGATTAGAAATGAAGGTAATATTAATAAGAAAGTGTTAAAATTGAAAACCATTCTGGTTTAAACGTGAAGGCAACAAAGCTTAACACTTTTGCGTGATGCATGTGTACTGCAACTATTTCCTAAAGGTGATTAAATATTCATAGTGCAGCTTTTGAATGTTGCCTAGATTTTGAAAATTTAAAAAGTGTTAAGCTTCACCTACAGTTCACCTTCTTTTGCTGATTACTATTACAGTAAATGGCATTTTCACACATCTCAGTAATTTTCAAAGGTCATTTTATTGGCTCAAAATACATGCATTACAGAAATACATTATGTAATCCATTTGCATTTGTTCTGTAGTTAATAACAGTCCCAGTTACTTACACTTTACTTAAAATGCGTATGTATGGCATCGCAAATGATTAGGCCAAGATCTTCAATTAAGCATGTATGAAAGATGGATCATTGCCAAAGTCTATTAGGATTTTTTGAGACAGCTTTTTGAATGGTGACAGAGATATGAAAAATACGGCAGCTACAACCCTGAGAACAAAAAATAAATGATTTGCAATACATTTTCTTTTCTATTATATAAGTGCAATATCACGAAATGCTCTGCAATTTCCAGCTACTGATTCACAGTAAAATTAGTCCTTTTGTTAAAACATTCCACTTTAAAGCTTTTGGCTTAATAGATACTAAAATAGGCATTTAAAATAAAAAAAAAATAAGGAAAAGTATATATACCTTAGAAATCTAAGGGTATTTTTCAGAAAAATAACACTTATATTTAAACCCCTAATAAAATGGCAAGAGCCATGAGTGTGTAAAACCAATAGCAAGCATTTTTCTTCTTTGTTTTGCAACCTTTTCCCGGTTAGAGAGCTTGGCTTTTCATTTTCCAAATGGCTTTTACATTCGTTGTCTATTACTAAAAAATCTCACTAGAAAAAACACTAGGCACTTGATACCAGTTGTCATTTATTAATGTAGTAAAATAACAGTGGATAAAATCACCATAGCTTATAGTAAATTACAGTAGATACAGGGGGAACATTACATTCTTGGTTTTTATGTAGGACAGTGAAGATTGTACTTTGTGTAAATATTCCTTAAGAGTCAGGTTTTACTTAAAGAGTTCATCTTTTCATTCATGAAAGCTCTTAAGCAGAGATTTAATTTCATTTTTTTGCTTTAGTCCATTTTTGTCTAGAGGTAGATACAAGCATATGCTCAAGTGCTGTAATGTGTTGGAATCCTACTTGCTGCTTTTCATGCTGCTTAGTAGAAGAAATCACATGAGATTTGTGATGTAGCTGACAAATGCTCGAATTGCAATAGATGTATTTAATGGGAAGTTGAGCTGGAACACTGTTTTCTTTGCTTCAAGACACTTTTCAAACTCTCAGAGAATTGCTTGTTGCTGGCATTCTTTATTCATATGGTACTTCTAGTGGCTACCAAAGGCACTTTGACTCCTTTTGTGTCTTTTCCTTTAACAGGTTTTTCACACTACTGGAATAGGAAATGCAAAATAAGCCAAAGATTTCAGTAAGTTCTGGTTGGGCTCTGTGCTTTGTTTGTTTTCATTCTATCTTAAAAAAAAAAAAAAAAAAAAGAAGCAGGTCTGCACAAAGAAATCACTTCTTAATATATAATAGCTGCATATTTTTTTAAGTGTCCACTGGGAAAGTTCAGAAACTAGCAACATAACAAGTCCAGCTTGGACTCATTCATGTTTAATGGGACTAACTTCAGAAGGGTCGATGAAGCGTTTATGTAAACCCCTCAGGCAGCTTATAATTGGCTATGTTAAATGAATCTGAATATATTTTGAAGAGATAATAAATACTCAATGCCTTGAAAAAATCTGGCTGAACTTGTAAAAAATCACAAGGGTATTTTTAGAAGTTTTTGTTGCTGTAGTATGATCACTATAAAACCTTAGCATAATTACAGTCAAAATCACTGCTATGATCAGTGGAACCCATTTAGCTGAGCTACAAGCTGTGTGGAAGTGAGCTGAGACCTACATACCAACTTATAGGCATTGGCTATATTTCTTGCACTCCTGATTACCTAACTGGGCAGCTTCAAACAGGAGGAGAAAAGTCATGTTTTCCAAAGCCTACAGCCTGGTGGCTACAGCTACTGCTGAAGATATAACAGCCGAGGCAAAGCATGACAATCACGAGGCTACAAAATATTGTTGGTCCTTATCCCTTAAAAATAAAAAGGCCTTGCCCATCCACAGAACAGGACTCTCAGCTCAAGGAGGAGGAAACGTGCAGTGCATCTCGACTAACTTCTGATGAACCTAAATTCAGATGACTGCATCTAAACACATTTTAATTCAGATGACTGCATCTAAACACATTTTCCCAAGTTATTTTGCAGGCAATGGAAAAAAGAAGGCATATTTAGAGAACGATTCATCCATGGGTGAGTCACACCCATTTGTGTCATTTTCACTTTGTTAATTGTAAAAGCAACTTCTATGACTAGCTCAAAGATATGTAGATCTGAACAAAGTTTGATTACTGTTATGGGGTGCCTTGAATGTCTCAGCTCCAGAAGATTGAACATTCCAGAACACTGAAGTGTTAAACGCAAACTTTCTGCCTGCCTTTCCAGAAGTGTCTCGGTCATTAACGGCAATGATGGGACCCTAAATGGTCAGTTTGTGTACTGTGGTGCACCTGTGGGAGCTGGGCCCTTGAACCTGATGTTTAATTCTAGTACCAGAAATAGGTACTGTAAGAAGGTAATCTGACTCATTCCTCATGTTGTTGTGCTTTTACTGGCTGATTGGAAAAGCGGGCAGAGACAAACAAAGGATATAGTTAGTCTGCTGTCCTGGTTTCAGCCAGGAGAGAGTTAATTTTCTGTACAGAATCTGGTGTGAGGCTATGTTTTGGATTTGGGATGAGAAAATGTTGATAACGTGCTGATGCTAAGTAGTCAAAGACAGTCCAGCTTCTCGTGCTGGGCTGCCAGCAAGAAGTCTGGGGGTACATGGGAAGCTGGGAGGGGACACAGGTGGGACAGTGGACCCAGGCTGGCCAAAGGGATATTCCATACCATATGACATCATGCTCAGTATATAAAGAAGGGACGAAGAAGAAGGAAGGGGTGAAGGGATGTTCGGAGTGATGGCATCTGTCTTCCCAAGAAACCATTACACGTGACGGAGCCCTGCTTCCCTGGAGATGGCTGAACACCTGCCTGCCCATGGGGAGTGGTGAATGAATTCCTTGTTTTGCTTTGCTTGCATGTGCAGCTTTTGCCTTACCTATTAAACTGTCTTTATCTCAACCCATGAGTTTCCTCACTTTTATTCTTCCAATTCTCTCTCCTGTCCCACTGTGGGGGAGGGAGCGAGCAGATGCGTGGTGCTTTGCTGCTGGCTGGGGTTAAACCACAACATCTGCAGTGTCTTAACAGATGATTTGAACAAGTTTAGTCAGTATGTAACTGGATGGGAAATTGTACTATGGTTCTGTTAAATATTTGTTTGGGGCACCATTTGAAACCCATTTTTTTCCCTGTCAGCTGTCTCAAGTCGGTAGAATTCTATCCACGGCTGCAAAGAATACTCTCGAAAACCCTGGAAGAGACGGGAAAAAGAATTTCCAAACTATTCTGACATTGCACATAAATGAAGACCAGCAAGATTAGACCAGCAATTTGCAAGCTTGTCTACTTAATGCGAGTTTGAGGTATTTGAAAAGTTCCACACGGTATTGCAGCTTTTGCTGTGATGGGCATCTAAAGAGTAGTAATACCATCATGTAGCTACAATTTAAGGAATAGTTTTACCAGTAGCTATTGTTATTTTAATGATGTAGGATAACACTGACTAACCAGCTGTTTCTGTTTTAAAGGACTTTTAAACCTGTACATTTTAGAGAATATTTGATGAAAGCTGATTATGCTTACCTTCAAATTATGAACAATATCACCTCTCTCTTGCAATGGCTCCATATTTTGACTTCTGCCTTCCCAGGTTCGTTTCTTGCTTTTTTGGCTATGAGGATATCATCAGTGTTCCAGATGCAATGCAGTCGGTAACCACGAGGATAACTTTAATATTTAAAATGTTTATGCAGTTAAGGTATTTAAACTTCACAGTACTGTGAAGCACCAGGAGTAGAGAA
>NW_010518430.1:128967-141246 GCF_000687285.1 Phaethon lepturus
CATATAATTAACAATATATTTATTATAATGATCTAATCTAACCATTGCAATCAATGTGTTTTATTTGTTTTAATTTTCCTTATTTTTAAAATTTGCACCCTTGATTTTGACCATTCCCTCCATTTAAGAGTTAGGTTGTGATTTAGCAAATTGGCACAATCATTTAACAAATATACCAGAGTTTTCCACAGAGCAGGCAAAATTAAGGAAAAGCTGGTTATAAGTGATTCTCAAAGTGTTTTAGGTTGTGTTACCTGCTATATAGCCTTGTTCATATACTAAACAGTAATTGTTATCCAGCATTTAGGAGAGGAAAGAAAAAGTGAACTCCTGCTTATGCAATTTACTAAGCCATTTGAGCTGCTGCACAACAGTTATTCTCTGATTAATATAGCTGCTGAAGCAGGGTAGATATAGATGACTATGAACTTCATGCATTAAATAATTATCCAGCTTTTCAGCATGAATCAAATCTTAAAATGATTTATGAATAAAAATATCTCAAGAGAAATAGTGCAAGCTTAGATCATGCCTTGAGTCTGCTGCTGTTTAAGAGTTCAGTCATTGATTTTAAGAGGTGTTAATGGATGGTGTAAACTTGCCATCCATTTCTGTGAGGCTCCTCTTGATCTTGCTGGACTGCCAGGCCTGGACTCAATGGCAAGAGTTTCACATGTAATAACTAACTGCCCTTTCCATTCAGGTCAATGAGGGACGCCTTAAGATCATTTTCATTTTTGCCTTATATATTAGTCTCCATAACTTCAGTGAAGGGTTTTAGTAAAGGGTTTTTAAAGCCCTTTTTAAAGGGCTTATTAAAGGGTTTTAGGTGCTAAAGGAGCTCTTAAACAGAAATAAGCAGAACTTGGTACTATATTAAAAAAAAAATTTCATCTCAGCTACCTTCCAAAGGCAGCACTACCTAAAGTGCTCTGTGTTAATTTTTTTTTAACATTAGTTCCATAGATTTCTAACAATCTGCCTTCAGTTTTCCATAGAAATATGCCAATCTTAATGGTGCTGAACAACTCAATATCAGTCACTGTGGGGATTCAGGATTTGTGAGTTCATCCACCTTTATTACCTGAAATGTTAAATTCAGTCAGTTTTCTTGGATCAGATTGCTACTGTTGCCTTCCTTCTAAATGTAGACCAAATTGCTGCCAGCTCGCTTTTAGAAGTAATTTAGTAATTGAAGCATAAGCCAGGAAAAAAAACCGCCCTGAATTTAAGTTCTGCCTCTGTCTGGAGTGATTAACACCCATCATATTGACCTCCAAGCATATATCATTCTCTTGTTACTCCACTTCAAGATCTGACTACTTTGTTACTCATCTCTTCTTGAAGTCTGCCCACATTTAAAGCAGAATCAAAGTACAAATAGGTCCAGAAAGAGTCTGTAAGAGTGAGAGTCTTTCTCTTAGTGATTAGGACATAGACTTGATAGCAGAGAATCAACAATGGCTGGTAAATATTTATTTCAGATCGCCCTTGAACAGATCACATATGAAGATGTGATCTAGAACATCCTGTTTAATTCCCCTCTTGCCTTGGTACCCCCATGAATCCTGAGGTGCTCTGTGTATCTTGGACAAGTTATAGCAGAAAGAATGAAGACTACGGATTAATGGAGCATTGGAGGAATGATATGGAGAAAGGACATTAAATACATTGCCTTCATAGATTAATTGGCCTGACAGATGAAGGACTAAATGTGACATACCCTGACTTTTAGCAAAGTTTCCGACACAATTCCAGGTGACATTTTTATAAACTAATTGAATAAGTATGTTCTGCATGAAAACATCATCAGATGAACATACATCTTGATGGAAAACTCTGCTTCTGAAGGAATTATCACTTATTTACTGCCCATCCCAAAGACACTTCAGGTGAAACCTTGCATAAGTCTTTTCTAGGCCTGAATCTATTTGATATTTTCATTAATGGATCAGTTGATGGAATAAAGAGTATAATGCATTTTACTGATAAGTCAAACTTAAAACAGATGTTTTGGGGAGAGGAATGAGAATTCAAAATAGTCTTAATAAACTAGAGGGATGATTTGAAAGAAACAAGCTGAGATTCAAGACAAAGAGGTGAAATACTATGCATTAAGAGAGACTGAATTAGAAAATTGAGACAAACTGGCTAAGCAACAGTATTGCAAAAGCAGATCTGGATGTTGCAGTCTGACCCCAAAAATGCGATATCCTTGCAAAAGTGAAAGGGAACATTCTAGGATGTCTTAGCAAGAGTCGGGTATTCAAGATATACATGGTTTTGGATTGATAAAGATTTGTACAATTTTTATGTATGTTTTTTGACAAACGTGTGGAGAAAGATACAGATAACTTGGAAAGAATCCAGAAGATAGCAAAAAGTATGATAAGAAATTTCAAGATGGCTTGAAAAAATTGGTTTGCTCTTCCTTAAAAAGGAAGACTGAGGAGAGACGTTAATTCTTCCACGTGAAAGAGATGTTATAAAATGGATACTGGAGGACAACAACATGTGTTTCCTCAAAAATTAGGCTAAATATTGAAAGAAATTTTAAAGTATGGAACTGAATATGAAAAAAATATAGAATACCATTGACTGGAAGTGAATAAAACCAAACCAGATAAGAGGTTTATTGTGACCAGTGGGCATGCACACACCTGCTCCAGAGCACAGGTCTAGACTGCACCTGCACATGCATTGGTATGCTGTTAGACGCTAAACAACTTCTTGCTAGTTAGATGATTTGAATTTGTAATTTAGATAGCTTAATGAGGGCTTATATACTGAATATCTACAACTTCCTACTGAAAAAAGGTTGTTTTGCTGAGGAACCAATGACATCCTTATCACTAGAATGAGAGTACTAGGGAAAGGATGACTTCTATTAACCCTACTGAGTATTTAGGTTTGCAGAAATGTAGGAAGAAAAAATTTAGGCTTCAGTAGTTTGCTTAGCATAAGTACACTACTGATGTAATGTTTATGGTACAGATTTTCAAGCAGAAGAGGCTCTGGTTAATTGGGTAGTAAGCATAAGATACAGTAATGGTTTTGGTTGGAACTTTTGGACTGGATACTAGCATTATTTTGGCATCAGTTATTTTGGTTAACAACCTGTAACATTAAATTGCAATAGGAACACAACCATGCTGAAGATCCTGTAGAACTGATGTATATTTAAAAGAATGTTTTGTATAGCCAGCAATGAAAGAGGTTCATTAAAGCATTAACCAATATTATTTGAAAATGACTGCAAAATGAAAGTATAAATTAGAAAAAAATGTGGTTTAACAAGCATATTAAAAGGGTAATATTTTAGAGCATGGTATTTATTGAGGCCAGGCTGTCTTCTTAATTGGGCCAAGTAAACAAGGTCTTAGCATGGAACTAGACAGCAAGTTGCTGACAGATTTTGCACTGTGAAAGTGCTTAATTTTAATATTATCAATAGAAGAACATAATGCATTTGTCAGATTCTGCTGAAGTAAACCTCCAACTTCCTGCAATAATTTCAGTGTGACTGGACAGAGTGAAACCCAGCCAACATCAGGCATGTTGAACAGGCCTTATCTAATCTAACAATCAACACAGGCCCAGCATTTCAGGGAAATATCACACGCTTCTGTTTATGGTCCTTGCTGGAGGCAAAAAATACTACGTTTATGTGGTTTACAACAAATCAAGATCAAAGTGCTTTATTGATTTATAAACGACACAAAAATAACTGGCAATCGGTGAACTACAGATTCAGGATCGGTATCAGTAATATAAGAGACCCAAAATATTAATCACAGATGTTAGTGAACACATACAAATTTTTGAAGGTGCTTTTATAAGTAACCCCGAATGGTTCTAGTACATGTACATCCACACACATGTACACAGAGTCATCACAGGCACCTTGCTCTCCCCAGCCCATCCCCAACTCCAGGGGTGTCCCCTGGCACCCCCTGGGCAGACGCAGGCACTCAGGCTCCAGGGCCACCCCCACTGACCCATGGTAAGGCAGCCCCAGCCTGTTCCTTTGTTTCAAATTCTCTTGGTAATCTCATGGTAACCACTTAATCCATTTGATCATCATCATCTTCCTCTTTAGAAATACTGAGTTGGGGCAAATACCATCCAGAACACTTTGGGTGTCCCATTCCAACATTCTTGTACTTGTTAGTATATAACGTTAATATGTCAACAACTGTTGCTATTCAGGACATTTTGCCAAGGGTGGTCTGTGGGGGCAGCCCACAGCCCTGGTCTGTGCCCATCACAGGTCGAAAACATCACCAGGAATGGCTTGGTAGCACTACAGTAGATGCACTGCCAGGACTGGTTCCTTAGCCAGGCAGTAAGTTTTAAAGAACAATAAGCCTTTCCGAGTCATAGATGCTAAGGCTGGATAAAGTCTCATACATTTTCTAGGCTGTTCCTCTCTAGCACTGAAATGTTCCCCAGGGTACACTATGCTGTATTTTCCAAGACTTTGTACAGTATACTTTTCCATGTATCGTGCAGTGTGCCTTCTCTTGCCCATGTTTTGTTTATTTCTTATATCTGGTTTGTATTCAGCTACAGATATGAAATGAAGACAATAGCTGTTTTCTGAAAATTCCTGGTAAAGCCTACTATTCTCAGGTGTTGCTTTGACATGAATACAAAACACAATCCAACGGTAAAACAAATGCCACGAATAATGTTTCATCTAATGTGCAGCCCTGGCATAAGATGAAGGAAAGTGCCTGCTGGCAATAGACTGTTAGTACCAGGACGGCATCTAAACAAACCTGAACAGAACACCTGTAACGGTTACATACTTCCCCAGTATGATACATGCAAAAGCAATTCTAGTACTAACATTTAGAATTATCTACCTGAAAGAAGCTGAGGGACGAATACAGCAATAAAATAAAACAGGCAGTTGACAAGTAGAAACATTGAGGAAATTACGCTTATGATGGCTTGTGCAGCTCTTCTAACTGCAGGTAAAATGCAGATAGCTGCCCAGGTAGAATGGCTCTGTGCACTCTGAGCCTCCTCCAGGCACTGCTTTACCTTTGGACAAGCAGACTCTGGCTTTCTGATCCTCGTTGACACCTGCTGCACAATGAAATATTCCAAACTTGAGCTAGGATAGCTTCAAATCAGAAGAGCTTTCTCCAGCTGAAGCTAGTAGAAGATCAGCTTTGTAATTCAAAGGTAGCAGGGTAAGCTCAGAAAAAGTTGAAAGACTTGAGTGTGTACAATTTTGACTAATATCTGCTGATCTATGATGAGATTTGGTGCCACTTGAGCTTTAGGGTATATTACAGAGGACAAACCATTACAAATGGAAAGTCCTGCAAACCACCTACATGTTGTTTTTTTTTCTGGAAAGTAAATGCTTATCCTATTACGTTTTTTTACTCATGAGTGATTTCAGTTCCCTTCTCTATTAAAAAATCAGCAAGGAGTCACTACAACTTCTGGGCTGATTCAGACATAAATGCTGGTTTTCTGTGAGGAAAGGAATGCTCTCTATTTGCCTCAGGATTATGT
Organism: Phaethon lepturus; assembly: GCF_000687285.1. Taxonomy (NCBI): domain Eukaryota; kingdom Metazoa; phylum Chordata; class Aves; order Phaethontiformes; family Phaethontidae; genus Phaethon; species Phaethon lepturus. The sequence goes on from NW_010518430.1 coordinate 134,500, forward strand.
TACTAAAAAGTGAAGTAAAATGAAAAAACAATGTAATTCTTTATCTCTTTTTTTTTCTTTCTTGTTCTCTAAGCAAAAACGCTTGAAGAAAGCAAGCAGTGTGATTTTAAAAACTGCTGTTTTTCTAACCTCTTAGATATTGTCCGTTTCTTTCAAAAAAACCCCCAAACCAAAATCCAAACGAAACATACTCAAATCCCCACTCTCCCCCCAGCCCCAAAGCCCCTCACCAAACCCCAGAATAAAGCACAAAGAGTGCAGGCAGTACTGCAGTAAACTTTTTCTTGATCTTTATCAATTGACAAAACCAAAGTATAGTAGAACTAAAAGTGGAACTATCCCCTTGGACACATACCATGATCTCTTGAATATTTTCTACATGTTCAGCATGTGGAATTTTAGGTAACGTGGGTAGAATGAATCAAGCCTATATGGCAAGGATTAAAAGTGAGAACTGAAGAGGATAATTTTCCACCTTATGTAAATTCCCCAGATACTTAGAAATTCAGAAGTAAGGTCCTGCTTTTCAACACCAAACTTCCTACACTGATATGTATCATATTTGGGGGAATAAAATGGAAGTAAATATAAATCCAATAAATCTGAACTGTAAATAACATGAAATGTTCTGCTATAGGAATAATACTGAAAACAAGTTTAAAAAACCAAAGTAGGAAACCAACATTACAGCATAAATAATGATAATGCTGTGATGTAAACACAAAGAAAATCCGTTAACATAAATAATACAACACTTACTTACTAGTTATGTAAAGATTTTATGTTTGATACCAGTAGGCTTCCGTCTATCTTTCTCTGTTCAGAAAACCAATGCAGTTCTGCACTCTGAGAGCATAGGAGCAGCTGTGCAGGGTCAGACCACTGGTTTGTCTAGCCCGATAGCTACTACTAGAAGTAGTAACCAGAAAAATCTTATAGAAAGATTAAGGGGAAATGGAAAATATTATAAAGCAATTTTCCTTTCATATCCTATCAGTTTCTGACAATCATGAGGATTAAGAACTTCTGAGCTGTAGGTTAGGCATGAGACTCATTTTTAATAGCTGCTGATGGACTTTTCCCCATACACCACACTAATCCCTTCTTCAAAACACTTTGTGACATTCTTTTTTTTTGAGTTGAGCCTGTTGTCAAATAATTTTGCTGGTTATGGCCAGGTTTCTGTAGCATGGGAAATAGTGAGTGATCATACCCCATTCTTCTTTCTTATTCACACATGAGACAGTGATGTCCTGTCTCAATTGTCTCTTTTCATATAAGGAGACCTAATCTATTCAGTCTTTCCTATATGGAAATATTGTTTTGAATCTCTATTCTTGGCAATTTTCTAGTTTTTCTATATCCTTTCTGAGATAGGAAGGTTAAAACCATGTTCAGTTTTCAAGAGGTAGAATTAATCTTTCCTAGGGAAGGTGGTGTACTTGTTTGCAAGCAAAGTGTCTAGTCACAGCTTGTCATCTGGGCTCTTCTTTAATCCATGGAGACACATTGGCATCATCTAAAATGTCTATCACTTGGACATTTTTGGGTGAGCCGACTTATTGTGTTGATTTGAATTTTTTTGTGTGGCAAAAGTTGAGCAAGCTAAATTACATCCTAGAGCACATGTACAATATATTTATGCAACTGATATGATGAATAATTTCTGTTTTGTTTTCAGTGGTTTTATTAATATTATGTACATTTGCCTTGTCATTTGGCAGCTACTGAGTGTTGATCAGTTTCTAACAGAATGAGTAACAAAGGTGTGTTAATTTCTATAATTTATTCTTGTTGAGATTTTATTTGGTTCACCTGAAAAAAAACAGCAAATGAGTGCAGCATCAGATATAATTACACATCTGTAACTGTAAACTCAAAGCAAGATTTCACTGTAGAACCCACCAGAAAAATCTTATCAAATTCACGAAATGTATTTTATAATATTTTTATGACAACAAATAATCCTGACAGTATTGCAATGTGTATTTTCATGTATAATCATTACAATATTTTGTTTCTGTACTGAATTTCATATCAGTAATTATCTGCTTTTGTTGAGTATTTAGCAGTTCTAAAAATTTCCAGTTTAGACTTGTGCATGTTATAATTACCTAACTCAAAACAACAACAGGAACAATGAAGCAAAGATATATTCTCTCTTATATTATCACAACAAAATATATACAAAATCCTTATCAAGAAAATGTTATTTCTTTTCTATTAAAGAAATTTTAAACGATTTTTGATGGGCTTCCAGCCAGCAGGTCTGCACCCTTAAGTCATTTGTTTTCAGAGTAAGTGAGCAGAGTTTTAGTTCTGAGGGACCATTTCTAGAAGCATGAGAAGACGTAATGGTCTATACTTTTCAAACTTAAGACTCTGTGCCTATATGGACACATTTCTCTTTTCTATGCATTGATTTAAGGAAAAGCAACTGAAGAGAAATACTTTTCAATTATACTCTAAGTGATCTTTGGATAATATAGGACTCTGTAACTTCATTCCATTTCATGATCATCTGGTCCTCTGAAGTCAGTGTGAGTTTGCCACTGATTTTTATGGGGAAAGGATACTCAGGAGAAGAGAAGCATTATTGCTTCTCATATATAATTTGGTTTTGGGGATTAGAATCTTGGACAAAAATAATATGTGGAGTTTATGAAAACTTTTGGATAAACTTGAATTATAGTCAAACTTCCAAAAGCTTTTAGGTCTTAGTTCTCAGAAATTACCTTTATAAATTAGCATGATTTTATCAGTGGAAAGGATTAGGGATGAAGGAGGCTAGACAAGGATTACACAACAATTTTGTTGTCAATATTATTGTTTTAAAGGGAAAGTACAATAATGACATTGTTTATGAAACAAAGGAGGGACACAAATGAAACATAATTGAATCATGATGTATTAATGGAAATAAATGTTTTTTGCAATTTTATTTTCAGGGTTCTGTATATAGATGTTTTAAGAAGGCTTTTTTTTTAGGATGAGTCTAACCACAGTGGGTTAAGAGGAGGTTTTGATTTTCATAATATTATTTCTGACAAGGCTATTTCTGACGAGGCTTCCATGTTGCAGTTGTAAAATAATCAAGGAAAAAAAACATTAAAGAAACTGAAAGGCAGGATTATAATTCTTACTGAAATGAGAAGAGAGTCATTAGTTTGAGAATTTACAATGGCTAGATGATACAATTTTCCTCTTCCATAGAAGACTGGACTCCAGCATAGTCTTTTCTTGAAGAACATTAAGGTGTTCAGTGAAGGAAGGAACTGAGAAATCATGAAAAGAGTATGCTATATCTTTAAAGACAGATTAAAACTGTTTCTGATCTTTGAGTATGAACTGGAGAAGAACAGCTTATTAATTTTCAATCTGCAAGACATTTTATTAAGTAAAAAAGTTGAAATATCCCCAGAGAAGACAGTGTTAAGATCAAAAGCCAGGGAGATGTCAAACAGAAACTTTCCAAAGACAAGATGTATTGTCTTTTAAGACAAAATTAGAATGAGTGAAGTTTTAAAGGATTATGAAAGGTTTTGTACAGGTTTAAGCTATATTATTAAACGCTGGTCATTTATTCAATAGGATGCAAAATAACATTTTCGTCTTTTAGTGCAGGGATCCCCAGTTTCACACTTGGAATCTTTTTCACATTATCATACAAATGCTCTATCAAGCATCTATCTGTAAGCATACACCATCTTCTCCTGCCCTCCTTGATCACTCACTGATGCAGAATGCTCTCCTAATTTTGGAACTGAGGAGTGACATCCATGGCATTTTAAGTTGCAAGCAGTAACTGGGCAAAACATCCCACTCATTGTCAACATTATCTTTTTCAATGTTTCTGAAGATACATTCAATGGTTGTTTATGATTTTGATCATGAACTGAAGTCCGTTAGAGTGGATTGTCTTGGCAGAACTCCAGACTGCTTGAAACATATCACTATCTGTGAGCAATTGCTTATGCATTGCAAGGAATACAAACCTCTTAGCCTGTTTATTATGATTTTTTCACTTATCTGACTAGAGATATGCTTATAACCACTCTTATCTATGGCATCATTGATTGCCACAATATGGCAGCATTGTTTGTCCTCAGCACTCCTCACTCATTTCTTAATAATGAGTTCTCTACGACTCTACATAAAGAATCAGCTATTGAAAAATGGTGTCTCTGCATTGCTGAATTGGAAAAATAAAATCTAAAACAATTTTTTTGTTGTTGTAGGTATTAACAGTAAATGCAGCTGCCTTTAGGAAATTAATACAGCAGACACCAGGAGAGAGAGATCGTTTATATAGTTATGGAATGGTCTACATAAAAAGCCTACTACATAGGGACTCACAATTTACAGATGGGTATTGGGTGTTATATTTGTTTACTGGCAGTAAAGTGCTGGAGAATAGAAAGTTTTGTTTCTAAGTGTTAAACCCATACTTAAATGTTTTGGGGTTCTTTTTTTTGTTTGCTTGGGTTGGTTTCAGTTTGCTTTTGGTTTTCTCTGTTTCACAGAACACTATTCATTTAATGGGTTGATATGAAATAACTCAGCTGTCCATTGATCAGCTTTGAGACTTTTTCACAACACGTAGTGTGGAGTAACAAAAATGGATATAGTATTTGGGATAAAGCACATAAAGTTAATGACTCATAAAGTTATTGACTAAGAACCTAGTCTTGCTTCTTCTGAGGTCAATATATATTGGCATGTATATATCTCCTAGCTTTGGGTTATTATAGAGGATATGATACCTCTTATCTGGATAACACAGCAAATAGGTACATATAATCTTTGAGGTCTTGATTCAAGAAAAGAGAAGTGTACCTTACAACACTCAAGAGACTACTGCTACAGTAAGTGCAGAATAAATTTGTTAACAGATATATTAGGTATATGAATAGGATTACAACACTTGTCAGACATCCTTGTATCTTTTATAATTATTGTGAGAAGCTGGAATTTCTGTAGTAGTCTACTGGGACAGAAGACAAACAAAATAACGTGTAGTAAACATGAAAGAATCACTGTTGTCTATTGTGTCTATTATGTCACTACCCAATACACTCAAGGAAGATTTATTCAACAAAGACAGTAATTTGAGCTTAAGGTGTTCTCAAATATGCTTATAGTTTTAAAAAGCAGTAAATATTGGTCAGTACTGAACTACCTTCATGCATTTACAATATGCAAACCGATGTCGTAGAGGTCTACTGCATGGGTACCTAGAGCAATTAGACATCCAGACTTCCTCTGTCAACTCCAGAGAGGAAGAAACACTTTAAGACTGCAGTCTATCCAACGTATTTTAGAAGTTAACTTTAAGAAGAGATGAAGTTAGTTAATTATATATGGGTCTATTCACTGCCTAAAAGGGAACTAGCTTAACTGCAGATATCCACATGGTACATGTCCAGGTTTAGTTAACGGAATGCTTTTTTTTTTTTTATTCTACACATTTATTATGTTATTAAATAAAATATTTGGGGTTTTTTTCAGATTCTTTTTAATAATTTATTTCTCACTCTTCCAATAAGCTGAAATTATTCATATTCTAATCACATTTCCAGCTGACAGTTCCATACATTTTAAGAATATAGGAGTACATTGCGATTATATATGTCAGAAAGGGTATATTCCAGCCAGGTTTTTTAGAGTTTTTCCCAGTAATTCCCGTGTCAAGCTCATACTTTTCATTAAATCCAGCAAATTGGGGGCATGGAGGGAGCAGGCACAGGGGGAAAGACAGAAAGAGTGCAACCGATACTTCCCAGATCCCTTGTAAATTGTTCAGATGATTAACTGTTGTCACTGTTACATACATTTCACTTAATTTCAGTTTGAATTTACCTAGCTTCAGTTTCTTCCCTTTTTTTTCCTTCACTTCTCACAGTACAGTCCTGTTGCAAAACATTTGATATGCAGTAGTTGCAGTTATTATAGATTATGTCTGAAGATTTCATTGAATGGTAGTCTTGAAACAGTAAGCTGTAGCTACAGTCATAATCAAAATTAGTTTTACACAATTTAAACTTCTTATATTGAAAAAAGATTTGGGTTTATTTGTTATTCTGCTAGTAATATAGATCATGTAACTATTGCATAGAAAAACATAAAATGGTTTAAAAAATTTAAACGTCTACCATCATAAAATGTTTCTCTTTACACTAAAAAGTGGAGTTGATAGAGGATAAGAAAAACACCTGTGATATTTATATTTTTATCCTGTCAGAAATGTTAATGATGAAATTTTAATGTTTTTGGATTCAGGAATAGAACTCAAATTATCCTTCCTGTCTGGATGATTAAGCATTTTAATAGAACGATGAGAAATGTGAGAGAGGTAAAATTATTTTCTTAGCTATCTTTTTTTTTTTTAATTCTTGTATATCTAGTAGAACCTTAATTTTGTCTCTTGCACCATTTATTGAAGCAATATGGGGAAGGCAGTTTGCATATGACTAGAAATTGATAAAATGCTGTGCTAGTTTACTTAATCAAGAACACACTACACAATGAAAATATTTCAAAGTGAATTCTGTATCAAACATTGGAATATGTATGTAGATAGGTATCCAACCCTCATTGTTTTCTTCAAAAAAAAAACCCTTATGAACATTGTTGATATAAAAAAGAACAAAACTCAATATGCTTATACATGTGCATACGTACACACACAGACACTTAAATAGGCTTGCCAATGTAATAGGCTTGCGAATGTGACACCCATCTACAAGA
>NW_010518431.1:0-7547 GCF_000687285.1 Phaethon lepturus
GAACAACTGAGATGTTTCTGCCATCCACCTTTGTTTGATCGTGACCCCGTGTGATACTCACCACATTCTTCTGGCATCGAAGGGAAACAAAGCAGGCAGGAAAGAGAGGTTCATTGCAATAGCTTCCCGCTGGCAAGAAGAAAGTGAGTAGCATTAACAGGATTACACCTTCATTTTAGTAAAGAAAATGAATATTGGAACCATCTAATTCAGGGCTATTAGAGGAGGGTAAACAGGATTGCAACTGTATCTCCAAGATATTGCAAATTTTGTCTCCAAGAATATCTTGTCACGTTCCTAGGAGCATTTTCACTTTGAAGGCATAGGAAAGGCCTTGCTGTGCCCCTGCACTTAATGCCTCACTGCAGGGTGAGATGCTGAGCACAATGGAACAGCCGAGTCAGGTCTCTTATTAGGACATGAATGCCAGGCACATTTTTACTGTAAAAATGCACCGTTATTCAACAATAAGACCTGTCAGTCAAGCCATGTGTTTCTGCACCCCTACAGAACACTTATGAGGCATCACTGCTTACCAGGTAGTACTTGTCCTCCATTAACTTTTGAGAGAGAAGTAAATTCTACCAGTGGTGGGAAATGAGGCAAAAGCATGAATCTGGACTTGGAGTGCTTCTATACCTCCTTCTCTTCAAAGTTTCTGACTTTGTGTTTTGTTGATACTCCCCACAAAAGAGAGTTACCTGCAAAACTCAGATTTAGAACTCGTTAAAAATGCAAGGAATTAAATGTTCTTCCACAAAGTCAGATGTTGGAGGATTGGAATTTCAGTGGTTTTAAAAGAAAAAGATGCTACCCAGGTTGGTGGGATTGATGGTTTTTCTGCCTACTGTCAGATGACCTTAGTTAACACCTATCTAAACAAAAATGTAATCTGGATCACAGCAAAGGCTTTCTTTTCTTTGTAAACTCTTAAGCTGGGGCTATTTAAAAAGTGAGAGTTTTGTAATCCCTTGGTGTATTTTTAAGTGTAGGCACCTCAAATATGATTTGAAATTGCTGAGTATGGAAAGATGCTCTGGAGAAAACAGAATTGTTAATACATCATTTGTTTGTATTGTTCAGGTGAGTTGAATGATAAAAGCAGATGCAGACTGTAAGGTACATTGTTAAAGGCTGAAAAACCTCCATAGCATTCTTTTTTACATCAGTGAAGTCACCCTTCTGGTTTTTATTCTGTTTTGGCAGTTTGGGCCATCTGTTTACTTGCTTGAACTGTGATGAGAAATTAGTAAGATTGCTCTTTCTACAATAATTACTTGTTCCTTTCTTGAACATTTGCCCTTACCAGGTCTTAACGTTTACAGTTACCTGTATTATTCCCATCCTGCAAGTATGGGTAAAAAACCTTGAACATACAGGAATTTGCACAATGTCATCCTACGCACATAGCAGACACATTCCCCTGCCCTGGGCAACTCTTAGAACCACCAGCACATAGGAATCACTACTGAACGTTTAATTTGCTGTCCCTGAAAAACACAGATTCAGGAAAGAGGATTTATCTTTGATAATTTATTTCTATTAAAAGATCTGAAGCTGAAGGGACCCAGAAAGAAGTTACTAAGCTGGTTTGCTGAAGTGATTTTGGGATTCAAATATTGCTGAACATAGCATGCAAACCAGGACCCAGCTGTTAAAGGAAAATCGAAAGTCAAGAAGAGTTCAAACAAAGTCTGTGTCTTAATTCTTATTACTTATGGATATGCAAACACATTTGTGTAGGCAAGAAAGGTTTACCGTAAATGTATGCTCAAAAGCACTCACAGAGGACTCTTTTTTACCTCATCCTGTCCTTAATTGACAAACTTTGATGTGAATGGTAAACACTTCCTCCCCTACTCTACAAAGTCTGTGTGCTAATATTTATAGGGATTGAGGAATATTAAGTTATTTGAGAAGGAGCCTATATATTCCCACAAATACAGGGAAGGAATGGAGGGGAAGAGATTGTCAAAGTTTACAGACCCATCAGGTTGTGAAGAGCCTTGTGAAGACGTTAGAGGGTGAAAGAGCTAGTTATTTGAAAAAGCAGTTCAGTCATTTTAATGAACACATTTCATGAAAGTTTAATACCATCTTATGTTGCACATCTTCAATCTCAGGCTCCTGAAACAAGATGATTACATGTGAATCTCTGCTTTCCCTTTTCATGCAACTTTGTTGTAAAAAGCATTAGCCCTAGCAACTCAAAGGGAAAGCAGTGAGCTTTCAGATGCAGAGCTTCAAAACCCGTGATTTATGCAAGCTGCTCGATTTCTGAAAGTTTTGCTTCATTTTTGAGAGTGCTGACACTGGGCTTCTGTTGGATAGTGAGCTTTCAGATGTAGAACTTCAAAACTCGTGATTTATGCAAGCTGCTTGATTTCTGAAAGTTTGCTTCATCTTTGAGAGTGCTGACACTGGGCTTCTGTTGGAGTCCTGACTGACCTGACAAATCATAAAGCTTATCAGAGCTCTGGGACTTTTTTCTCCAAAAACGGAATGGGTGAAGCATGAAGACAGAGAGTGGGATTGTTACGGTGCCTTGGCCGGGCACAGAGCAGAGATCAGGCAACAGGAGCTCCGCTTTCACCAGAGGTGGAAAGCTCTAAGCCTTGCACCCTTCACCTCGCCCTCAGCCCTTTTCCACCGCATGACCCTGTGGAAATCCCCACACCCTTTCCATTTCTAATCTACCGTGCATTGGGGTTTTTGGTATTACTCTTCACCTTTCCATTTTACTGCTCTGTTCACACACAGGGTTTGTTTTACTCTGTCCTCTGCCATTTGAAGATGTTATTTGGCCTAATACTCCACCTGTCATACCTTACTGCTTAATGCCCCATCATACCCCAGCTGGCGTAATTTGTGCTGCAGCATCTTGGAAGATTTCCACATGCTTTCCCCTGCCAAACTACTGTTTTCCCTTTCTCCTCACCTTTGGTCTCAGCCCTCCTCAGTTGTGCAGACGGAGATGGGGAAGAGCTGTATAATTAAACACTAATGTGACGGCAGGTACACTGGTCAGTTGTTGAGGTGTGCCACGGACACGTGCCTTAGCGCACAGGCTGTTCTCAGCAGCAGCTGCTGACTACAGGTCTTAGATCACCAGTACTACAGACTGCTTTGAAAGATATCAGTAAACATTGAAATGGTAGTAAAAGCAATCTGAGGTGTGGGAAGGTAAAAGCAGTCCAAACAATATGTTTAGTTCAATGCCCTGCTTTGCCATCAGCTTCACGTGCCTTCGTCTAAATACTTAGTGGCTCTAGCCCAGCGTGCCTACAGCCTACCTGCCCGCAAGGCCGACCAGGTTCATGAACTGCAAGGTGGAAGACAAGCTCAAGATCCACTAGGGAAAAAAAGGAGGCTGAACCTGGGTATCTTTGCATCTGGGGGCACCCCTAACATCCAAGGTAGAGTCTAAGGTTGGGAAGGTGGGGGTACAGGTCCTACGTGGTGCTTTGTTTTGAGAGAGATGGTCATACCAGTCCCCTCTCTGAAAGGATGCTCCAGGTAGGCTCTCTTGCCAAGAGGTGGGAACATTGTGGCAGCACCTAAATCCGCTAGTGAACCTAGCCCTCACTCAGAGTTAGTACCTAAGAGCTACTAGAGCTAGTTGGTCATGATGCTAGCAAAGAACTGGAAGCTCCTCAGATAGTGTAGCCATAATAACCAGTTACCGAACCTCCATCCCCAACAGGCCCTAATCCTTTGGGATGAGCTAAGAGGACTTCTGGTGGTAAGTCTGTAGTCTGCAGTAGTCTGTAGTAGTCTACAATGCGTAGCAGGACTGGGAGAGTTTTGAATCACATGGGCGTTTCTTTATGTTTTGATCTGTAGGGGTTGGAAGCAGGATACATGATGCAGTTTGCAATAACTCTACAAGGACCTGGCACAAGTACCAATTTCTTCTGCAGAGAGCCCTTATTTAGTGAACATACATATCTCGTCACAAGTTTCACCTGTGAAATACGGGCAGTTATTGACCGCTGTTGGCCTTCAGAGCTGCCCAAAATGAAACAGTCCCATTTCAGTTATAAGGAACCCACAGACATGCAGGTGGTAGGCAGTGCAGACTGGATGGTTCCCCTGTAATAAGGCAGCTTTAAATGAGAATAGTGTGCAAAATGAGGCTGCTTGTGCTGGCCTCGGGAGGAAAGAAGTATTTTCCTTTAGCTCTGGGATGCATGTAACACTGGAAGTTTGCAGAGAGACCTTTCTTTGCCTTGTGCATAAAAATGCCCCCAAGACCTCAAAGCAGCCCTGCTACCTGTAAATCATAAGTATCCATTCTTTATCAGCTGTTCAAAACAACCAGAAATAATTAAAATAAGGCCCCTGTGTCCTTTGCCCAGAAATGTCTGCAACCTCCGCAGCTAGACCAGAATTTCTGCTGTTGCCTAGTCTGGACCATTTGAGATGTTTTCCTTACTTACTCTTTGAGACCATAATATGCTTTGGCATGAAGGCGCTCACGGCCTTCAGGATAAGCCTCTGTCTCCATGTTACACAATTAGAAAGTACTTCTTGGCATGTTTTGAAATGTAGGGCTTGCTTCTAAGGCAATCGTTTTGCCTTAACTGCTTCCTAACAGTATATTTGAAGAAGATTTGAACTTCAAAATGCTTCGTGGCAGAACTCCTCACATGCAACCGTTTTCCTCCCACAAGAAACAGTTTACTTTTGACTTTGGCCAGCATCATGTTATCAGCTTTCCTCTCCTGAACTCCACTGGGTGCAAATTCAAGCAAGAGTTGACTTCATTTCTGCAGAAAAGGAAATGTGTAAGTGCACCTGACTACCCTCTTACAGAGCAAGTCCAGACCCTCACCTTGTTGGCCAGCTCAGAGTCACAGGGGCTCTTCAACATTGTGCAGGTGACTAAAAATCACAGGAGTCCTTAGTGTTGGAGTGGGTCTTCAGCATCCGAGAGTGGGACTACTGTGTTAGGGAGACCAGAGCTCACTAACCTCATGATCAGCTCCTCAGGGACAATGTGCAGGATATGGGAGCCCAGGGTCACTTCCTGGGGCTGGACCCCAGCTGCACCTTGGTCAGATGGACAGTCAAGCCCCTTCTCCATAGTCAAATTTCTGTGTAAGGAAGATAATCTAAACAGGCAAGCAGGGAGCTTTGATGAGCTCCAGAAGGGTCCATATTGCTGCTGATGCTCCATCTGAGAACTGACTGCATGGTGCAGCATAGCTTCTCTGAGGCCATCAGGAGGAACATGATTTGTTTTGCCTTTAGCTATTTTCCCAGCTAAAACAGAAAAATCTCTCCATTATATGAAATCTATATTAAGGCGTCAAAGGAAAAAAAATAATCTCAGTTTATGCCAAAATCTATATTAAGGAGTCAAAGGAAAAAAAATAATCTCAGTTTATGCTGAGGAGCCTTAAGATAGAACGGAAATGCTTATGGCACTGCAAAACAAAATTTCCAGAATCAGAAGGCTTTATACCATAATAAGAAGAGAAGCTAATAAATAAATGAAAAAGCTCTGGCTATGAAACATTTCCCAGCTGGCTACATACCTACTGAGGGTCAGATCTGAGAGGGAAATGGCTATTTTTGTCATAAGAAGTACCAGGCAAAAGTAACTGACACCACTAAGTGTTTAAAGGTGCCCTCCAGCTCAGCCCAGAGTCTTCCCTTTGAACGTTCAGCATCATTTCTCCAAGGCAAATAAATTCAGCATATAAAATCCCTTTCATCAGCCCACTCGGTGGAAAGCTGCCTTCTCAACCATACCCCACTCCACCCTTTGTTCTTCAAAACTGTCTCCTGAAAAGACTCTCCTCACAACTCACCCTCCTCTCTGGGGGGCTCCCAGGAGGACTGGATGATCTTCCCCACATCGTTTAGTTGTTCACCCCAGTTGGAAGAAAACCAATTATCCCTGACTGGGCCAAGGCCAGTGGTTCTTCCTCAGCCAGTTGTTTTTTGATGAGTCTTGTCTGCAAACATGGCACGGCTTCCTGGCTGCAAGATAACCTCCACTCAGAAAGGGGAATGGCACGCACTGTGAAGAACAGACATGAGGCTAAGATATACGATCCCCAAGCAGTCATGGGAAAAACAGAAAGTCTCATTAATACATCTGATCTGTATGGGTAATGTCTTGTGAATGGAAGGCAGGCAAGAAGAAGTGCAAATTTTATTGTCATGTAATATTTGTTTGTTGTTTTCCAGCTAGAGGTAGAAAATCAGTTGTCTCGCCTTTTTTGTATCATCACCCTTACAGCAGAATTGCTTTCTGCTGTCCATTGGATGTTTCTGATTTGCTGAGTGGACATTTTCTTATACATTTGCCTTTTTCTGCCTTCATAATTAATTTGTTGCCACAGGCTAGATTGAATAGGGACAGGTTTTGAATGTTTGGCACTCAGCTTTGATGTAGCAAGCTACCTGAAAATACGCACGGTATGAACTTTCTGAGTAGTGCCTCTGAATTAGAGTGAACATGGCTATAACAGAACAAAAAATTCATGCCCTTATTGACACTAAGCATATGCTTCTTCCAGTCACTGTTGATTAGACGACTCGGGAAACAAGATAATGACACGAATGTGGATATTTCCATCCTCCTATCTAGATTAAAGTGAAGATTTTTAGAAGAGATTGGCGATTCTGGTTGCAGAGCAGGAAACAGTGTAAAGGGACTGATTTCTTTTTGTTTCATTAAAGAATAAAGCACCAGCCTCTGGAAAACCAGGGTCTTTGAAATCAAAAGACTGACATCATGAATGATATCTGAAAAAGGTGATCTGACTGTGCTAACAATGGCAGAGATGGAATCTCAAGCAGTTTGTACCAACGTTATTTGGTTTCCCTTGCAGTTCACATTCATGAAGTCCACTTTTATTGACTCTGCACAATTTGCCCATCAGCAAATGGGATCATTCTATAATTCCATACCAGACAAAGAGCTCTCTCATAAATGTATTCATAAAGTACTTTAATATGCAAATATTTATTTCTGCAGACAAGCAACAAGAAAATGCCACAGTACTTTAGCAGCTGCAGAGCAGATTAGAAGGGTGGTTTCCAGGACAGAAGACGCCAAGACTGAGAGCAAGGCAAGGGGGCTTGCCTTCAGAGCTGTTTATCTTCCTCTCATATGTCCCATTGTAAGAGAGAATTCAAACTAACTCTATGAGAAGCAAGGATATGCTCATTTCCAGTGAGAAAATAACCATTTTGTTAAAACTGTGATTACAGCAACATGTCAATTTTATCCACACACTTCTTTTTTCCAGTTCATTTTGAAATCATGTCTATTCTGCTTACCTGCCATTTTCCATCTGATATCCAGGTGATCAACTATTTTGAAAGGAAAACACCCATACCATCTCTCTGATCAGCATTCAGCACAATGAGACCCTGTTTGAGCTGGGAATACTGCACATATCTAGACAAATACTTGACCTTGAAGCCAGATGGGAAAAGGACATTCTCAGTTAAGCCAGGGATGATGAGTCCATTTTGAATTAATAAACATACAGTTTTGGCTTCCCTCAAGAGAACTTAATGCAGGAGAG
>NW_010518432.1:0-21412 GCF_000687285.1 Phaethon lepturus
CCACCATCACTGATGGGCTCAGCCTGGGCCAACAGTGGGTCTGCCTTGGAGCCGGCTGGCACTGGCTCTGTAGGACACGGGAGAACCTTCTAGCAGCTGCTCACAGAAACCACCCCTGTAGCCCACTACCAAAACCCCGTCGCACAAGCCCAATACAGACTGAGATACAGGAAACAGTTTTCTCAGGCAGCAGACTGGCAGAATTCACTAAAAAGCACAGAACCACTGGGTTCGCTAAAAAGTCTGTGTCCAGCTGCCCTTGGCTGCTGTTCCTGCCAGGAAGGAAGGAATTCAGAAGGAAGAGGGTGCTGTGACCCACATACCTGCGTCAGTGGCCTCGGCCCAAGGATTACCTGAAGCAACTGACAGCACACACGGTTCGGGGCTCTCCCTCCTCCCCCCCGTGCAGCCTTCCTCCTGCAGCTCCGCACCATCCTCACGCTTCTCCTCCCTCTGCGGGAACAGGCGCAGCCAGGGCAGACCCCGACCCCTCACCATGGGCGAAGAAAATTCCACCAATCTTCATGCTGCTGAGAACCTTTGAGGGTTTATTCTTGAGTACCCACAGTTTGCCAAAGGTCTTATAAATTATTTGAAAGGCTTTCAAGTGCTACATCAATTAAACACAGAAGGCACAACAAAAGAAGCACCTCACCAAAAAAAAAAATTATAGAAGGCAGCTGGTGTTTTCCTTTTAGAAACAAAGCGTTAGTGAGTTTTTGATTTCATGGTTCTTCAAAAACAATGCTTAAGTGCCCTCTCTGCATTAATCACAGAGTGTAAAATAAAAAGGAAATTTAGAGTTTATTTATGTTTTCCTGTGTAGGACTCTAAGACAAAAAATGAATGATAGAAGCCTTGAGAAGTGCCTTCTACATTTAATTTCATGTTTCTTCTACCAGGATGCAAACAAGAAAACCTCCTATTTGATTGCCTGTAACATCTCCTTGTGACATTTCTGGTTCACGTCCCTGCTACATTGTTCTTTAATGAAGACATAAACCAGAGTTCCCATTGTGAAACTTGCCCCAGGCTTTTCTCAGCAAGACATGATAAGCTTTTGCAGGTATGAAACTTTAGTGTGTTGTATAAAAGCTAAAGTCAAAGAGATCCTCTTTCAATTTGTACTTTATTATCCATTACACTCAATGTGAAAAGGTGATAAAATACAACCTATTTTTCTGTCATGATCATCATTTACATAAAGCCAAGCTACAAAAGGAGTAACTCAGTCATACAAAGGAGTGATATTTACATGTGCTAAATACTTCTCTCTTATATCAGAACACCTAATGTAATTAATACATTCATTTATTAGGTTGGCTCCTAGATAGAGATGGTTCATCTCTGGATGAATGACATCTAAGACAACAAATGATTTGCTCAAGGACACATGAGATAGTCGTGGTAGAGTCTGAAATCCTCACACCTTCAATATCCCAAGGCCACACTGAATCATTTATAATTCATGTACCAACATCCATCTGCAAAGTGTTTGGAAGACTTTCTATGTTACCCTGGAAGATGTCTTTCTGACTTATTCCCTCAAGATCCTCAGAACCTTCTGCCACCTCAAGGAGCAGACGTCTGTTCCCATCCTGTCTGTCAGAGGTCTGAGACCATCCCGTTGCCCAGGGATATACATTACTGACCACCACCGTTACTAGGTGTGGAGCCCAGTCAGGCCTTAGGGTTTGCTGTTGGGGAAGACATAGAACAAACTCATATTTTTTCATCCTTTAGCTTTCCACGCAAAGCAAATCCACATTCCCAGGTGCTTGAAATTGAGCTGGTTCCCAGGAACTATTGAGTACGGAAGTTTCTTTCTTTATAACTGCTTTCCATGGCACTTCTCTTTCACTTCTTCAGACAGTTGAAGACTCTGTAGATCCTCATGAAAGCAATATTCTGCTTGATTAGGGGCTTTAGATTTTCCACAGAATAATGAAAATGACAGATTTATTTCAGTACACATGCTTAAATGTGTAAATTACACCTGTGAGAGCCTGATGTTGTGCTGGGAGAGCAGGGAAAATCACCAAAGACACATGCTTGCCTCACTTCCAGGGGATTCAATACATTCCCACCAAAGGACCACCAGCTGAAGGGACTTCATGTAAACTGAATCTCAGACAATTAAATGACATCACTCATTTTTGGAGTGGTTAACAGTACTGGTTAACAGTACTTGTCATTGGCATTCTGCTTAGCTTGTTTTCCCCTTTTTACTTTTATGGACTGTTTTCTACCATTCTTCCTCATCTGTGCTCTACATGAGGCTGATAGGACAAAACTGGCGCCTCTGTGACGAGTTCCTGTTAGTAACCTCAGTGCAACAAGACTCTCTCAGCCCTGCTCTCCCTGCCAGTGAAGCCAACTGATGCTCCCTTGTACTGACAGGACTTTTAAGCCTCCAGCTCCAGGAATATTCTTCAGCTTTTGTTTGTAATCTGAATCTTCTGCTCAGAGATGAGTATTTCAGGGGACATTTTACTTGCTGATGGCCTGCGGGGCTGTATCAAAGAGAGCAAAGAGATTAGGCAGTGAATTTAAAGAAACTAGTTCTGTAATCTTGCTTTATTCCTCCCCATCTTCAGCAAATACAGCAGTTGAGACTCCAGCATGCCAAGGATGAGCCCCTGCAGAAACGGAAGCCGGTAGCTTGTGATTAAGTTGTGCATTCGGTGAAACCTTGCCCATTGAGGGTGCTTCGTTAAAGAACAGAATGACATTTATCTTCATTTCTTGAACAGGACGGCAAACAGCCTTTTGTGCAGCATTATCAATCCAGGGGTACTAGTATCTGTCTTACAGATGCTGGTGAAGACCCCCTTTCACAGGTCAGAGTGCTGAACAGGACAAATCCTGCCTCCCAGACCTCGAAAGCTAACACCCAAGTAACCTCTAAGTCCTGAAAGGAAACATCTCTGGATTCATGCCCTGAAAGGCTAAATTGATTCAGTGACATTGTCATAACACGGCATGAAATTAAGCACAGGTTTAATTTCTTGCATGATGAGTGCCTTCTTAATATTCTTGTTCTGCTACCAATAGACTTGAGTTATGGTCAAATGACAGGACAGATGCTAGAAATTCCCCTCAGAGTTTAATGAGCCATGGGTTAAGTGATAGACACATTGGCCTAAGCATCCCAGCCTGAGTGGCATTGTCATTTAGCCCATGAGGGGACTCAGATACGCCTTCCTCATTTACAGTGCATATCAGTGCATTGTTGTGAATAAACGTCAGCCAGAGGCAGGAAACTCTTTCCTTGGCTTGGTGGAATATCAATATTCTTATAAGATTCTGTGGTAGGAAAAGATACGTTTATTTCTGTCTTGACCAGGTACTCCTCAAATACACTGAGTGAGTCTTCTAAGAAATCAGTTTAACTAGAGAAATGCAAATAATCACAGGTCATGTTATAGTACAGGAAAACGAAATGATTCATTTAAGATCATATCTGCTCCAATCTATAAGCAAAAGGAAGTGTTATGTTTGCCTTGCAAGCAAAGACAAAAATTAGCTTAGCAAGTTAGGCTATGACCTAAACAGGGATTATAAAAGGTTTTCTCATAAGTATGTAAAAATACATTCTGAAGTATATTAGTTCACATTTGTTTTTCTTAAAAATATAGCCAGAAACGTCACAAAAAAAAAAAAAAGGACAATGTAAGAATTGATTTAAACTTCAAATTAAACTGATGTTGGATTACACAGAATATGGAGGAAGTTACACTGGAAACTGCTGTGAAAAATCCAACTTCCAGAGGGAAGAAGAGCAATTTGAGCAGTTTATGTGACCAGCTACATAATGTGATCATGCAGAAATTTAGACTCCAGAAGCATATTTTTTGCTTTAATCAGCTGTTACACTTTTCTTAAGAGTCCTTTATTACACTATCTGTATTTCTCTAGTCTTGCTTTATGTCCCTGACTCATATGTCTTTAGCAATTTTAATTAACTGCAACAAGAAGTGGTTTATTCACAGGGGAAAAACAGTCATCACACTCCCCACCCAATCACCAGCTTAATTATCAAAACACTTCTGGTTACAGCTGGTTACTAGTCACACCATTTTTGTGCACACCTGTCTGTTTCACCATTAATTGTCCATTGCCATGACACATGTACTTCCCCAATATTGCAGATGGCTGCAAGGACAGTGGGATTTCCTCTGGAGGGCTGTTGAACTAAACGTCTGCTGCTATGATCAAAAGGGACTGAAAATGAGCTCACTAGTGGGGATCCAGCTCATTTGAAGTGAGGCGCTACCACTCCGAACCCAACTGTTGAAAGAGCAATGTCCAAGGATCACCTGCCACCAGATGGGAATGTATGAGAAGTGAGGTATCTTAAAGTTATTATCAGAGCCAGAGCAAAGGTCACAGCACCCCACAGGAAGATCTGATATGACCCAGACTTCAACCCGAAGTTAAGCTGTTCCTTTCCTATAGAGGGTGTTTGCATTTTCCCTGAAGCATTACGATAATGCGCTCTGCTGGAAAGGCAATGGCTCTGGATTAGGC
Source organism: Phaethon lepturus (assembly GCF_000687285.1). NCBI lineage: Eukaryota > Metazoa > Chordata > Aves > Phaethontiformes > Phaethontidae > Phaethon > Phaethon lepturus. The sequence goes on from NW_010518432.1 coordinate 4,531, forward strand.
AATGCTGTCTTTTATATGAGCCAAAATGTCTATATCTAAAAATTACCAAAGTGGAAAAAAATCCAGCCCAAGGAAGGATTTGATCCTCTATTCTCAAGCAGAATGTTCTGGCTTTAGAATGAATCTATTTCCCCATGCTGTGTTCAGCACAGCTCTAGTTAAAGTGGCAAAAAAGGGTATTTTGGCCACCTCCACAGGGCAAACAGCACCCGGGAAAGAGGACGATAAGACTGCTTGAGATACCAGGAGCTGGTTTTGGCTAGACGAATACAAAATCCCAGGAGATCAAGAGGTAGTCTCTCACAGCTTTCTGCAGGAGCATGACTGGCCCCAGCATCACTGCCCCAGGGAGAGCATTGCCAGGAACGAGGAGAGTAGCAGCATGGTGACGCAGGCACCTCCCAGCGGAAGAAGAACAGATGTGCCACCAGGTACTGTAGAAGGCAATGCATAAGACCGTATGTGTGTAACAGACTGTAATAACTGGTGCTGAAGAAGAGTTCAGCCAGCATGCCTTTTTTTTTAGTAGCTATCTTTTTCTTTAACCAGCAGAATAGATAGATAAGATTTTCATTTACAGATGGACATTACTACTTTGATGGGATGGGGATCACCTGCAAGGTGAAGGCTTTCTGAGAAGGCAAAAAATCTACTTATCGTCTGTAATTGGGCCAAGCATTTCCAATCTCACCCCTACAGAAGAAGACGCCTGCATCTGTTTACACATTATTTTCTTAGTTTTGTCTAATGTCAGCAGGTACAGTATGAGTTTCACGGAATCATAGATTCATAGAATAGTTTGGGTTGGAAGGGACCTTTATAGGTCATCTAGCCCAACCTGCAATGAGCAGGGACAAGAGTTTACTGTGAAATATTCAGTGCCATGTTGTTCTAAGGCTTGTAACAGTGCCAGACATTCTAACAAGCATTTAATTTCAATGAGTGTGTACATCTCCTAAGCTCCTACGAGAACAGCAGCATGTTTACGGTAAACACCCCAGAACATCAAAACTTAAAGGGCACATGGCAATAAGGCACGAATCATATATTATATTACATTACATTAGCACACATGATGAGCTTAAGAGAGAGAAAATTCTTCATATCCTTCTCTACTCTTACTCACTTTAGGCATGTTCTTCTCACCCCCAAATGAGCACAACTAAGTATATGATGCAGAGCTCCCCAAAAGGAAGGGAAAAGGCAGGTTTATCCCTAGCCACACAACATATATGTCACATACCACTACTTGCAGCAAAATCCTGTGCTAGAGGTGTGGCCAGAAAGTAGTTTCTCCCAATATATGCTCCTCTGAAAAGACTTTTGAACAACTAAGTTTCTTAAGCAGCCGAGAGAGTGAGGGAGGTCACTCCCAGGGTGGCCCACTGAGACCTCTGCCCTGGAGCATTGAAGCTCCTCCTGAATCCCAGTTCAGTGACCCTCTTAATAACTTATATTTGATGGTCTTTTAATGGGGCGTAAAAACGTCTCAGATGTGCTCTATTGTGTTAAATGATTTGCTAAGCAAAGAGAGTTTGAGAGGATTGGGGTGGGGGGAGGTGGTTTGTTTAACTGGGGTAAGAACAAAGGGTCAAATTCTGGCTACTTGCTGCAGCTAAATTTGAGACGCTTCAAAGCAAAGCTAAAGAATAAAGAGTTCATTTAAAACCAGAATTATTTTTTTTCCTGTATGAAGCTTCAGTGATCAAAGCTAATGTCTTACTAAAAAGCAAGACCATGTGTTGGTAAATGGACTATTTGTTCTGCATTTTTCTGGTTGTCTCTGAAGTCACGATGGAAACTGAGTTAACAGGATTGTTGTGTACCGTTTTGGTACACAAACAGGTCCAGCAGATCTGCACTTGATGAGAAAGATGTGTTTTCTGTAATTTAAAAATCAAGAGAATGTCTCTTTGCTCTTATATGTAGGGAAACTACATTTCTGGCAAGGTGTGAACTGAAGGGACAGTCTACTGCAATGCTGGAAGAGTTAGAGAGAACTATAAAACCAAACTATTTTCTGAAGACTATTCCTTAAAGCAGCCTTGAAAGATTCAGTTTTCCATTCTTTCAGCCCCTGACTTTCCGTCTTTACTGCTTTGCCCAACTGCCTTGCCTGCAAAGGCTTGCCTTTCTTCCATAGAGAACACTCAGAGTTTGAAGGCTCAGAGGTTGATTCTGACACCTTCCATTGAAGAAAGAGCTTGTCCATAGTTGATTGCAGTTTCTTGTCCCAGGCTAAGGAGCTTAAACCTCTGAAAAGTAGGATTTTACTCCTCTCCTCTCTTGTTGCTTTCGCTTTTGTTCATCTGCTGATACAGCTGTAGGGAATTCTGTGGAAAAAATCCTTTGAGAGGCACAGCTGGAGTAACGCATGATGCAGAAACATTTGCTCAAGAGTTTGCCCTCTCACTTGCAGAAACACTCCTTGCATTTCTGGCCCAGGTCCATGGGGCAGAGTTAGGGTTAGGAATAGGGTTACTGTTAAGTGCTTAAGTTTTCAGGTTCTTGAAAATGAAAGGCTAACCGCCCTTCCTACATGGGTGGCATAGTCAGGGTGTCCCACAGAAGGGCTGTAGTCTTCCCCAGTCTGTAGAGAGATGTTTTGCTAGCCTCTGCTCCCAGACTAAACGAACTAGTCTATCTCAGTGATATTAGCCATGGCTTTATCACTACCACAGCTTCAAATTCTACATAAATCAGTCCTGAACACAGCAATTTTCAGTGTGAAGTGGAACCCACTGCTCTGCCACCAACATAATTTTATCTGTAGAAACCTTTACATGGAGGAAAGGTCTAAGCAAAAGAGACCTTGCTACCTGGGATTTATCTCCCTTTATCCAGGACAGCACACTTCTGCATACTCTGTCTTGTTACTCAGCTAGGCTTTACAATGCCTAAACTTCTGAAGAACTTTGTGTATCACCACATTTACATTTAGAAAGAGCTGATGCACCAAAAAACTCAGTAGTCAGAGAACTGAATAAAGATTTTCATGCATAGTAATTCAATTGTATGGAGTGGCTTTTCCCCTTTCTTCAACAGAGACGAGTCTTAGCTGCTCATAGGTTGCCTTTTGCGGCAGCTTATACCAGTCATTTCAGCCTTTCACTGAGGACTGAGAGAAGTCATTCTTGTCTCATAATTCTCATCTAATTCTAACTGTTTTGAGACTTCCAGTCTGGGGGGTACCATGAACCGACATTCCAGCACTAAGGAGTCAACTTCTGCATCACGTAAACAAGTCATGCTGCTGCCACATATGGACCCCACCTGTCATGACAAAAGAAACTGTTTCTCTGTTTTGCTGTACCTCCTGTACAGCTGTATCAAGCCTTGTCTCTCTGGGAATTAAAAACAAAACAGCAGGAGAGAAGATTAAATGGTTCGGAAAAATATACCTGTACTCTTTTTCCCCACTAAGAAATTTCAACACAACCATTCAGTGTGCTCCAGTGATAAAATTCCAGATACCAAATATGAACCATTCACAGATTTAAGTTAAACACTTACAGGGAAAGGCCACCCACTGCTTCTCCAAACTGGAATAAAAAGAGATCATGATCAAGAACCGTTTTAGCGTATTCACCCTCAAAAACAATATTTTTACCTGTCGTTTTTCATTAGCTCTCCTTGACAACAACCATGACAATCCAGGAGTTAACTTATGGACGAGACATGATATTTACCTTCTTCCACATCTGAAACACTTCACAGAAGAAAAGCACATGATTGCAAGGTGCCTGCCAGATGGGTAACGCATTCAGAGTACCCTGGAGAATGGTGCTGAAACAGGCTGTTGAAAAAGTACGTTAACGCTATTCCAGAAATGCCACTGCAACACACGCTGGCCTGTTATATGTGCCTGAAGTCTCACTTGTAAAAACGTAATGAAGTGACATTTAACAGGGCACAAACAGATGTTGCTTGGCTCTACTACGTATGAGGAAGCAAGGAGCACACCCTCAGAAGCTGGAAGACCTCAGCAAAACAAAGAACTGCAATGACTCAAAAGGGAGTGGTTTATTTCAGCCTCCAACACAACAGAAAGAACCAGAATCGTATTTGGTGATTATTTTATATACAGACCATTCTTTCAATACCGTTGAGCTTAAATTGTTTTGATCGCCTCAGTGTTTTCACTATGAGTTAGTAATTGTTAATGCTCAGAAAAACAGAATGCGATCTTAGAGAGGGGTTCGTGTTTAGATAGTTAATTTTGTAGTACTACTATTACAAATAATCAGGCAGGTAGTTACTATTTCCTACTGAGTTCACCATCATGATGCCAGATGCCAGTCAGCTATCGGGTCTCCTTTATGCTGGGAATTGCACTTATCCAAGTATGTCTTCAGTGGACACCTTCTAACCTGTAGAGATACTTAAACTACAGGTGTTACCTCACCATGTTGAAATCCCTGACTCTAACCTGTGGCCAAGGTCCTGCAGAAACCTCTCCTCAGGCTGGGAATTGGACTGTCAGCTTCAGAGGGGTGGGAGCAAGGGTAAAGCAGAGCACTTTTGAAAACCCGTTGCCTAGATGTTCACACAAACTTCGTTCACTGTGGTTAAGAGAAAAATGATGATGCCCAAGAACCCCTTTCCAGGTCTGCTTCAGGAAGAGTGCAGCTGCCTGTTCATTTTCAGTGTGAATTATTGTCTCTTTCCTCTCTGAGTGCTCTTCTACGGAGTAAAGCCCGGAGAAGCCTGACTTCCTTCACTTTTCTCTGTGGCTCCCCAAAGCCTGTTTTAGGAACAGATCTAACAGCAGAGGGCTTAACTCAAGCGCTCCGATTAGCAATCAGTCTGAGCTCTTACAATGATACATACAATAAAACATGAACACAGGCCAGAAAATTCTAGCTTTTATATCTTTCTTGTTCTCTCATTCCGTAGAGAGTCGCCTCTTCTAAATGACAGTGACCATTTCTCCAGTGTGTTTCTAAGGCTGGTTGCTGATAGACAGCACATATACATCGGTCAGCTTGCGTATCAACACTTCTATCTTCTAGTCCTCTGATGTGGGAAACAGGTACAGAGTTCAAAAAAATACTATGAGTATTCCCACATCTGCTGATTGCTTCTGCCTCCAGCACATCTGCAGGCTATTTTAGTTCTTCTCACACCACAGGTCAGGTAAAATTTCCCATGCAAACTTGTGGCTTCCCAGCATACTTTGTCTTCAGCAAAGATCCAACCAGTATCTTTCAGAAAAGAACGATACATATGGTGGGCCAGTGAAGAATCGTGAGATCAAATTCCAATATATGAAGAGAGAAGAAAAATTCAGTCTAAAGTTACCATTAAAGCATAGGAGGCAACCAAAGCAGGACAAGCCAAACCTCCTCCCTGTTGAGCACCAGGTCTTGCTGGAGCACAAGGCCTCCATCACCAAGGTCTTTGCTGGGAACTGAGAAAGTGCTTAAAACTATTCAAGGGCAAAGATCCTGTGTGAGCAGAGAAACACAGGATGACAAACAAGATATGCTGTTGTGAGGTTGCACAGGTGACCTTGCACTTACTTGGAGTTAGGCATGGGAACAAAGGCTAACGGAGACTGGTTTGTCCTAGACAGTGTGCAAGGTGAACACCAACACACAAATGCTGCCAGTTTGAAACTGATAATTTTAACAGAATTATGGGGTGCAAAGTCATGCAAGGTCACCTGTAGCCAGGCAACCACATCAGTAATACCAAACACTGTTGGCTCATTTCTCCCATCTCTGTTGAGGTCCCTCTGGAGAGCAGCACAATCGTTTAAGGATATCAGCCACTCCTCCAAGTTTTGTGTCATCAGTGAACTTTCTGAGGGTAAGCTCTGCCCCATCACCCAGATCATTAATGAAAATGCTAAACAAAACTAGGATTGAGGGGAAGCTGTCTGGCGTGTAGTTCCCTGGATTCTCCTTTTTGGCTGTTTGGAAGATGAGAGTGACGTTTCCTTTCCTTCAGTCCTCAAGCCTCTCTCCTGATCACGATGACTTTTCAAAGATGATTGAGAGTGACTTTGTAAGGGCATTGGCCAGCTCCCTCAAGCACTCATAGGTGCATCCCATCAGGGACCATGACCTTATGCATGTCCAGTTTGCTTAAGTATTCCCTGACCTGATCCTCTTCCACCAAGGGTACGTAAGTCTTCCTTGCTCCAGACTTTCCTCCTCATCTCTGGGTCCTGTGATTCCTGGACATCAATCGTAGTAGGAGAGACTGGGGCAAAGACGACATTCAATACCTCAGTCTTTTCCATGTCCTGTGTTACCACCATGCCGTGCCAATCCCGTTCAGCAGTCCATCCACATTTTCCCTAGTTTTCTTTTTGCTGCTTATATACTTATAGAGGCCTTTCTTGTTGCCCTTGACATCTCTCTCCAGACTGATCTCCAGATGTCTTTGCTTTCCTATCCCCACCTCAGTATGCTTGGACAATGTCTCTGTATTCCTCCCAGGTCACCTGTCCCTGCTTCCAACTTACTATGGTTGAGTTTAGCCAGGAGCTTCTTGCTCGTCCGTGCTGGCATCCTGGCATCTTTGCTTGACTTCCTGCCTGTTGGGATGGAGTACTCTTGATCTTGAAGGAGGTGATCCTTAAATATCAACCAGCTTTTTGGACCTCTCTTCCCTCTAAGGCCCTATCAAGCACATCCATGAAGGCCGAAGTCTGTTCTCCTGAAGTCTTTAAAAATAATTCCCATAGTTAGAACTTTCTTTCTGATAAAAAACAGTAAAAACAAAAGACATAAATAAGAGAAAATCAGATAAGTCAAAGGCATCTTGAAAGGGAAAACCGACTGTCTATATCTTTAATGAGTATGAATTTGTATATACCCTATAGAGCTTGTTCTGTATATTGTAGACACACTACCTGTGGATTACTGATGCCAACCTCCTCATCTTCCCTTGTCAGTATTTGTACCTTTTATGTCTCCAGAAAAGTGGTAGGACAAAGTTTAGTCACATGATTATTTTTTGTAGTAGAGCCTGGGCCTTTGAAAAGCAGTCAGCTTTGCTCTCATTCTGCTTCCATTCAAATATATTGCCACCTTTCTCCTTTAAATTCTTTGGAAACCCAGGACAAAGTGTATTGGTCTTGTTTATGTTGATTTACTGCTTGATAATCCCATGCAGAAATACCAGAAACATCAGGCAATTGACTGGGATTGATAACAATGTTGACAGGGAGTTCATTCAAATACAAAATGGTGACCAGAATTCTGTTATTATTTTTACTACTAGAAGATGCTTAAAATTACAGTGACAACCCAAATTCTCTCACCAAGAATGCTGCATGATAGGCATAGTCCGTGTGGTTGGACAGAATCCACTTGAAATAGTATATTACTCTACTGTAATAGTAACCAGTGACAATGTGCCCAATTCCCACAGCAGCAGTGCAGGAAGGAAGGAACATAACTGTTAAATTAAAGTAAATTAACCTTTTAATCTTGAATACACTTGCTGATAGTTTTGTTATATACACACTGTCATTATTGCACAGCACAGAGCTGTTCACTCAGGTGGAATAATGGACAAGGAAGAGCAGTTTTGTAACGTTTCTTCCCTCCTCGTCTCAAAGTTCTTCATGCACAGGCATGTTTTCCAGTCTTGGAAACTCTGATTTTAATGTTGAACTTTGCAGATACTGGTTGTCCGTTTAGTTCCTCCCGACAGGCATAGGATTAAACATGCGCATGAACATACACACTGTGTATATATACCTATATATATATATATAGGTATAACTACACACAACATGGCAGCAAATGCTTAGCTCACAGTCACCTCAGAGTTAAGGAAGCTTATGCATAAAGTAAAATGCACACATATGGAAGATTTTTATTTTGTTTTGAAACTGGTGGGAGCTGTGTTTCAAATTGCAACTTTTGACCTTGATCTCTCTGGAGTCAGACCCCAGAGCTCCCAGGATACCTGATCTTAATTCTGAGGAACGACATGGATCTACCCTGTCGTTGTTGGTCCTAGAAGTATATAACACATTGGAGCAGTGTTTCGGAGGTAGAGCACCCCAGACTCTCAGTTTCCAGTCCGTCAACCCTTGATGATCTGAGATTCCCAGAGTGACAGTCAGGCTCAGGTTTCCTGGTTCCTTGCTGCAGAGCTTGGTTTTTTAAAATCTCATGAGCCTCAGTTCTTGCTGGAGTTGTCTTTTTGTTGCAAAAGGCAGGCCATGGAAAAAATCAGTAGCCGTCAGTACTTTCAGTATCACGGCTTGAGCAGCGCATGTCATCTCTAGGTTATTTGCATCCATTTTCAGGTTTTTCCCTCAGGTGAATCACCGAATCACAGAATCACTAAGGTTGGAAAGGACCTTCAAGATCATCAAGTCTAACCATTAACCCAACGCCACCATGCCCCCTAAACCATGACCTGAAGCGCCACATCCACATGCTTTTTGAATACTTCCAGAGATGGTGACTCCACCACCTCCCTGGGCAGCCTGTTCCAATGCTTGACCACTCTCTCGGTGAAGAAATTTTTCCTAGTATCCAATCTAAACCTCCCCTGGTGCAACTATTTCCTCTCGTCCTATCACTAGTTACTTGGGAGAAGAGACCAACACCCTCGTTGCCACAACCCCCTTTTAGGTAGTTGTAGAGAGCAATAAGGTCTCCCCTCAGCCTCCTCTTCTCCAGGCTGAACAACCCCAGTTCCCTCAGCTGCGCCTCATTAGACTTGTTCTCCAGACCCCTCACCAGCTTTGTTGCCCTTCTCTGGACATGCTCCAGCACCTCAGCGTCCTTCTTGTAGTGAGGAGCCCAAAACTGAACACAGGATTCAAGGTGTGACCTCACCAGTGCCAAGTACAGGGGCACAATCACTTCCCTGCTCCTGCTGGCCACACTATTGCTGATACAGGCCAGGATGCTGTTGGCCTTTTTGGCCAGCTGGGCACAAATTTTATTCTAGGATGCTTTCTCTACATATGGAGGTTTCACAACAAACAGTAATTTTTAAAAGAATCCTGCTAACTTTTTTGAATAAAAAAAGCACCTGAACTGACTGAGGAGGTGCTTGACCTACAAAGCATTGGATGAAGGAAAAAATAGGGGATAGCAGCACTCTACGCTTGCTCTGCTTTTTCTCTGTGTATCTGGTGTTTGCCTCTTAGAGACAGGATAATGGGTTACATGAATATTTGTTCTGGCACATTTATTTGCATTCCAATTCTGGATTTGTGGGACTAACAGCCCAAGCTGAGTCTTCTGTTGCAGATGGTCATTCCTATTGACTCTGCTTTGGACTCGCCATTTAGGGACACGTAAGTCCGTAAATGTAATACCCTAGCGGGGACCAAGAACTTTAGCTGAAACTTCACCAGAACAAAATCAACAAGAGTACAGACTTTTAGGGAATTAAATGCTTCCCAATTTCTTGGCATCACAGGTGAAAACATTTTCTACAAGGCCCACAAGAGCTAGACGAGAACTCTACCTTTTGTCAGGAAGGGCTCCTTAGGGTCAGAAAAGCTATGAGAAAGAAAACAGAAAAGCAAAAATCTCTGCACTGTACAGATTTAAGAAATGACTGAGAGATAGGTATAATGAAAGGCTTTAGACAAACTGGGCAACATTGCCTAGAGCACTGTTTCAGCTGCGAGCTCACTGAGATGCAGTGCCAGGATCTCATAAACTGCAGTGTGGCAAAGTGTGGTCAGCTTGCAGACTAACTAGATAAATGTCTCCCATCCTTGAAATGTTTAAACAAAAATAAGCAATCCCTTTGCCCTAGAGGAACTTTTAGTGCAAAAAAGTCTAAGTAATCAGACTTTAGATTAAAAATTCAGATTAAGTCTAATCTAAAGATTAATGTCCAGCTCTTTTGTGCTATATCAAGCAGACCTTTGAATGTGCTCCAGCGCACATGGGCTCTTAGACAGGCACAAATCACTTGTGCATGTGAAGAAAGATTTGATGAAGGTTGGCAGAAACGAGAAACAACAATGCAAGGATCTTTGTGATGACAGTTCTTGAGGTATATTTCAAATGAAAAAACCTTTAATGTTAGAGAGTGCCACTGAATTGTAGGCTGGGGATGATCGCTTCCAAATTTCATGGCTGCTGTCAAAGCCAGTAACTAACAGAGCTCCCTCCAGCTTCAGCCTCTGTTCTTTATCACGCGGAATCTTTTCGCAGCGCGTGCTTCCCATTAACCACTAGACTGACTGCACTAAGAACAACGCTGCAGCCTTCTTTCTTGCCCATTTGTGCTTTTTCATTGTGTCCATTTGGGTCCATTCCTCTTGGACTTTGCATCAGATTCCACTGGCTATTCCCCAGGCTGATTGCCAGCATCCATAGACAACTCTTTGCTATAGCCTGCTCCTTAAAATTTTGAAGCACCCACTGTCTCCTTGCCACCATAGCAATTCCCACCTGAGTTTTTTCTCTTCAGCCATCTGGCCTCAGGACCTTTGCAATATCCCCATCAAGCTCTGCAGAGAAGTGAGTAACAGGGTGTTACCCCGAAAGTGCTCTGTCACTCACTCGACTCAGCTTACTGTGACTGACCAATGAACCTCTAAAATGAAAGACGGCTCAAGGGAGATGGGCAAAGGTGATTTGCCCATGAAGCTCAGGGAATAACTCAGGGAGTGACTGATCACAGCTGTTGCAAAGAAAGCTGATTTTATCTCAAAGCAAAGGGGACCAGTGGAGGATGGGTGGACTTTGTTTTAAATAAATTACTATCAACAGCTGAGTGGATGAACTGGTGGTGTAAATGCTTCTCCTTGAGTTCATTGAAGGAGTGTGAATGTCTCCCAGAATTAGCCAGACCAGCACTGGGCAAGTGAATTCCTCAGACCAACATAGTGTATGAGAACTAAACAACGAACAAAAGAGTCTTGGAGGTACCAGTGGGCTTGAGCTGGCTTCTAAAGATGTATTCCTTGCCAATGACTGGGGACAGCCATCGTCCTGATGGTGAGCAAATTATAGAGATGAGTGATGGGAGTCACAGTGGTATTATGGTTGAACTGCGTATTGCAACAGCTATGTTCTTAGAAGAGTCACTTAAGTTTCTGTTGTGTTTTCTGTACATTTTGTATCACTCTGATAAATCAGGTATCCCATGTAACATTAAATATCTTCAGATAAGTAAATTTGATATTAAACATTACACCCACTGTGCATGGAATATCTAAAAGGACCTGGTCCTCCAGAATAATGGACTCTGACATTTGCCTGGACAGAACCATATCTGCCAGACAATCTTTCATTTCAGCAGCTTCACTGCACTTTTTTTAAGCCTCTCTTCTAGGACAACACAGCTACTTGCTCTTTCTGAGGCTCATGGATTGTTCTTCTCACTTTGTGGAAGAGGCATACACTTCGCGTCATAGAGTCACAGGAGACAAATTTTGTATGTAGTTGGGAATTAAGTAAAGGTAAGTGGGAGATCACATGGAAAGCTTTTACAAAGAATTGTCTGCGTTGTCCTCCTACAAACCTTAAGTCCTTCTCTGCTGCAAATTCCCAAAAGCCACACTTGCTGTCTGTATTGTCTAGTTGCTACCAGGAATTGTCCCAGATGGATGACATTGTCGATCTTCTTTTAGCTGCTCAGGTTGTGTCTTGCTGTTGTTCCTTGCCTTACTGTACTATGGCCAAGGAAACCCGTGTTTTTGGAACTGTTCAAGATAATCCAAGCTATAAAAAATAGAGCCATGCAAAGAAAACACCAGACCAGAACACTTTGCACGTGATTTGGCCTAAATGTCCTTGCTTTGATTTCTGAAGGGTCATTTTGTAAGGTAATGGTTTGCATGAATTCCTTGTCCTGAAAGATTAAACTTCCCATAAGCTCACTGAACAAAGATGGAGCCATTCCAGAACTTCTCAAGGTGAAACCAGCCATGAGAGTACTGCACATGTATGTGGAATACTCATTTTTCTAAGTGATTACGTTCCCCTTGTCTAGTCTCACAGAAAAATTAACCTGCTGAAAAACAATTGCTGTAATTGAACTGAAAGCCTGCTAGGTAAAATTTATTCCAAAGTATAGATTTAATAAAGTTATTTATAAAAGAAGACATCAATATTGTCAGAGGGTCTTTATACCTCTATTCTAAATACTTTCTATTGGTGGGAGAAACTCCTGTGGTCTCTTTTCAGTCCCGCAATTACAAAGAATGTTATAAAGCAAAATTGCAACGGATACTTTCAGCTCCTGCAAACAAGTTAAGCAAAATGACAGAAAGAGTTACATTTGAGCTGCATTTCCAAAGCAGACTGTTTACTTTAATGCTTAAGGCAAGAGAAGGGGGAAGGAGAGGATCTCTGCGTTGAACAAAAAGCCGTAACGGAGCTGTGCAAACACGTTCTGTTGTTCTCCAGGAGGAGCAATGAGTATTCTCATATTCAAAACGTATGGAAGACTGAAGCCAAAATTTCAAGTGATCTTATTCAGTCAGCTGTCTTAAACCATAAATAAGAGCATTATTGGTCTGGGTGAACAAGTGCCTGAAAATCTGAACATCCATAATGAAACTTTCTTGAATGAGTCAGATTTTCCAGAGATTCAGAAAATGGGTTGGGTTTTTTCCTCTCTCTAAAAAAAGCCCAAAGAGCTCATGCCTTCACTTAGTCGTTTAAAAGCAAACAGGTTCTGAGGGGTCACTTGGCTACCACCTAAATCAAAGATATTGTATTCTGAGCACTTTCAAAGAGATGCTCTTGATTTTCAGACTGACCTCAGAAAAAATGTCATGAAAGAAAAAATGAAATAAATTGCATTCCGACACTGCTTCACCTTCCATTAAACCGCAAACATACACTCTGCCCTTCTCATTAGTACAAATATGAAAACACTGACAGCACTGGTTTGGATAAACATGAAATGGAAAACTAGCACTCCCAGTCTCCTCACCGAGATGAGAGCAGTCCATGTTGGCAGGGCAGTGTCAGAAATCCCATGTTGTTCTGCATTTAACTCTCTAGCCATCATACTGATTTATTGTATTCAGATTAACAGGAGAAAAATGCAAAATAAACGTAATACTTGCCCCCAAGTGAGCTACTGTGAATGAAAATTTGCTTACATGTTTGTCACCCAGCTATTTATAATTAAAGGGAACGTAACATGAATGCCACAGAGAAGACTTCTTTTCACCCTAACAACACTCTTAGTTTATTGATAGTTTAAAATTAGTTATGAATACTTAAAATATCTGTAGCTCTGCACCCTGAGGATTTATATCTAAATTTCCTAGATAAATCTGATTGCCATTTTAAAATTGTAATCCTGTCCTCAGGAAGTAAGAACCTGTAAAACAGCTAGTTGAGAATGAAATTTAAAGGAAAAGCTCTGGAAGATTCTGTGCATTCAGGTGTATGAAAAATCTGTGCATTCCGTAACGCACCTCTGTGAGGGAAAACAGCCAATTAAGGCTGCATTAATTACGTAGCGTAAAGCACCCTTAATACGTTCAAAGCACCATCCTCACAATACTAACCTCTCCCCCAAAGAAGTCTCCAGACATGGGTGGATCTCTTGAGGGTAGCTGGAGCCTGCACTAGAAAACAAGAGCACACAGTGCCAAAGCTGCTGCCGTTGTCACAGCAGCCATGAAATGTCCCCTTAGTTCCACACAAATGTTGTCTGCACGACACACGGAGCATGGCTGAGCTGTTTCATCTTTCTCATCTCCACCGGCATCAGCAAGGGGAAACACTGCTGACTCTTCTGCCTCCCCTCAGCAATAAATTTAGCCTTACGGTGATCAAGGATTGATGAAAATTACGTTTCTTCTATCAGGTATCACACAGGATCATTTTCTGTCTCTGCACTGAGTACAAACAAAATGATAAACATATGTGTGCGCGTGTGTGTATACATATATATGTAGAGACACATACATACATACACATATATATATATTTCTCCCTGTAGGTACAAGGCTGGGAATGAGCCAGCTGTGGAGGTATTTTGAAAGCAGGTATTATCCTTCTGGCCTTTTCCGAGCAGCACGCAAGACAGACCGAAAGGCAGTCCACCCCAGCAGGTTGTCTGAAGCAGGGCTTGGGTCTTGGCCAACGACTTTTTCTTCTGCTCTGTTTTCACTGGTCATTTCCCTGCAAACCAATAAAGGCAGAAACGCCTGCACTGCTTTGTGGTTTGCAACAGAGTCATACTCCTTGGGTGTACAGGAGGCTAAAGCCACGGCATGCTGCTGCTCAAAACAACCTCTGGCATCATCCCAGTAGATACTGAAAATGTGTTCGGCGTGTTTGTGTGTTGGATGTCTCAGTTTTCATGACTAATCCCTGGTTTTAAATGGGGTGGGTTCAAAAATCATGCTGCACTCTTATATCTCAAACTGGGCAACCTAATCCTGGGATCTCTCTGAGTCACTATTACTTGTGAAAATTCTGCTCACTATTAAAAATATCTGGCATTTCTTGGAATACTAAGACACGCCTGTTTCCTATGCACACGCTCTCTACAGGAGGGCTACGCATTCCTCCTGGCTGAAGTGCAATGCAGTGCTGTGGGAAGGATTGCTTTTTATTCTTTGGAATTATCATTTCTTCGTGCTTCTCTTTGTAATGCTCATTTTGTAAATTGTGGTGCAGTTCAGTTCCGTTTGGAAGTTGGTTAAAAGACTCATCTCCTTCTTCCTTCAAAAATGGGAGATGGCATTCTGGTAACCAACAACTGGGTGGAAGATTCTGCTGTCGTTTATGTTCCTGCAAGTCTGGCATAATCCCATAAAAGTCCCTTTGGTGTCACTGAGCATTTAACAGTGGCTAAGTGTAATCAATGGTAATGGCCCTACTCCATCATAATTTAACAGTAGGATGTCTTGGGAGAGTGTTGAAAACTATAATACGCATAGTGGAAAGAGGGCAACGTAGTTTATTATTTCAGCATGGGTCACTTTCGTCTGCCTGGGCTGTAGTCAGTTGTGGTTCCATCTTCCTTCCCCGCCAGCCACTGCGGCTACTAACAAACCAACAGACGAGACGAGAAGGCGTGCTCTCTTCCCCTGTGTCTGTACGGTGACAGTTTCAGTAACTCTTTTATCATGATCTGCGCCAGAACACTCTTGTATCAGACAAACAACAACTTTGCTCTTAGTGAAGTCCACATGACTTTTGAGAACCTGAAGTTAAAGTTTACAATAATAAACCAAAATTCTCACCACTATTACAGTCATGGCAAGAAATTGCAGATACCAACAAAGTTAAAGCTTACAATAATAAACCAAAATTCTCACCGCTACTACAGTCATGGCAAGAAATTGCAGATACCAACTTTGTGCCTTTTTTTCTCTTTGCAAAACTCTGTCTTGTTCATGGCATAACGGAATAGTACCTAATATTTCAAAAATCAACAGCGCAAAACTCTGTCTTGTTCACGGCATAATGGAATAGTACCTAATATTTCAAAAATCAACAGTCTAATTAACAGTAACAGCATTATTATTTGGATGATTGTCTCTTCTAGTAACTGAATTAGAATCATGCATCTTATGGGAACAGTGGCACACCAAAAAACCCCCAAAACCTCAGAAAGAAAAGGAGAAGCCAGCTGGCTTGGGTATCCTTTGCAAGATCTTGTCAGAAATGCAGAAGTTCAGAGATGACAATCCTTTCCTGGCTAATTGCAAAATTAATGTTGTATTATACATCCTGTAGAAGGTGTGTGCCTCATGAAATGACTAATGTGCTGTTAAGCGTTCATTATCTTGGTCATTACTCATGAGCTGTGACCCTTCTGCAGCAGCAGCACCAGCAGCAGCAGCAGCACCAGCACCAGCAGCACCAGCACCAGCAGGGTTAGGAGGGACTCTGAGGTAGTGAGCTGTCTTGCACAGTCTTCGCATAGTCTGTGCCCGAGGGCAAACAAAGCTTGGGGATTTTCGTACAGGCAGGACCCACAGGAGTTTTGCAAACTCCTACTTCGGGTCTCCAAAAGGACAATGGACCAGTTGGCAGCAAAGGCAAGCGTAGTGATCGGCTTTGTGGACCGACTAATGAGTACCATGCTTTGAGCTCTGCCAGTGGGCACAAGTATCATCAGAACTATGGTGTAGAGGGAGAGGAGCGGTGCCAGCTCCAAGGCTCTCTCTGAAGGGAGTACTGCATGGGTGCAGATATGCCTCAAGTCCTGCCGTGCAGGGAGATGATGACCCCTCTCCCTCATTCGAGTGAGGAGGAAGCACGACTTCAGAGGAAGCCTTGGGAAGACAAGAAGGCTGCACAGGGGGTGATGGGAGGGGGTCCGAAATAGCTCCCTGGGGCTTTGGCTCGATATGCTGCCACCTGAAACTAGAAGGCCAGCCTTTGACTGATCTGCAGACATCTCACTGTAATTGAGATTATTACTGCACCAGTATATGTAATTACTCTTTTGACAGTTATATAAAAGCCTCCACTTTTTCCCCTGTGTTGACTTTGAACTGTTCTTCCTAAACAAGCGTTTTATTTAACTGGCAGTTTTCAGACCTTGAAGTTGCATTAAAAAGGCTGACACAGAAATCACTGGCTCCAAGATATTTCCCTGAACATTGTGTGAAAGCAAAGACAAAGGAAAAGAGCAAGGGAGAAAGGATGAACTTTTAGGCACACTTGGAGCCAGAGACAGTCTCCTCCCAAGCCCGTCTAAGAACTCAATTTCTTAATCTGCAAACAGTCCCAAAACCTTCTTTTCTTTAGAACGGATGGCTCTTAACAGCCCAAAGCCTGCTTAGCGTGAGAGCAACAAAAGGTTCCTCTTACCCTGTTTATTTTCTTGCTCAGATCTACCGGCTTGCGAAAAGAAGGGACAAAAGAGAAAAGAAAGTGAATCCAAAAGAGCAAGCACTTGTGTGTGAGGTCTCTCTATATCTACAAGGTACCGTTATGCATTCATTAGCCATTTT